>NC_090743.1:101986114-101998614 GCF_036898095.1 Palaemon carinicauda | reverse complement strand
GGAAGTATGTAATCAAGGGGTCTTTTAAGATAGTTTAGAGAGAGAGAGAGAGAGAGAGAGAGAGAGAGAGAGAGAGAGAGAGAGAGAGAGAGAGAGAGAGAGAGAGAGAGAGAGAGAGAGAGAATGATTAAATGGGGCTGTCGAAAGGATCTTATATATTGCTAGAAAATTAGGTGAAAATTTAGTATTACAATCTGTTTTTATTGTGTTTATTTGGTTATATTAGTGTTCATTGTGTAATAAGTACCTCCTACTCAATGTAATGGTTATGCAAGTAACTTTGAAGGCAATATCATTATTTAGATAAGTATTCCGTGGGAAACTTATTGGTCGTTTTCATTGATACGTCTACCTTTTTTTTTTCTCTTAAATCAGCATGTTTGAGTCTTTGATATCCAGAGAATCTTGTTGTCCAAATTATCTTAAATCACCATACAGTGATCCTAAGATCACTGTACAATGATCTCACGGTCACAGTACAATGATTTTAAGGTCATAAAATATACCTATCTCTATCTCTAAATATCATAAACTATAACAATGTACTTATACGTGATTGTAAGAAGCAATTGTGCATATCAATCTTTAATAAAAGATAATGCCTAAGTTATCATCAGCTCCCAAAAACAAAAATAATTTTCGAAAAGTTCACTAGTGGTATTTTTTATTGTTAAAATGGAAACCATCAGTAAGCCTTTATCTACATTCAATTTAAACCTAAAACCGTTGTTTCATCGTCACCAAATTCGGTGACTTTTTCATGTTTCTTAATGATGTTAGAGACAAGTTGCCATTGAGGATTCGGCTATAATTGTGTTATGGTGAAATGACTTTGGATAAACTATTGTTCACCACAACTAAGAATTGCTCTACTGATGCACTTCAAATTTGACCAGACTAAAGACATTTTGCCTGTTAGAATTTGTCTTTGAAAAGTGTACTATTATAGTAATTAGGTATAGATAACGATACAATTAGCTTGGGTCACTCATAAGATTATTATTTGTTTTGTATTTGCATTTCTAGAGCGCTAAATCATTTTCATATTTGCAATCTAGGCCTTGTCGAACAAAATGATGTGGATATGAATAGGATCTAACAGGTTGTGACGAAAGTTTTTTTTTTCACATCCGACACAGTAGTCACGTATTTTGTTAAAATGCAGTTAAGAGGAAAGAATGTTTACATGCATTATAACTAATTGCTATTACATAACAATTTCAGTCTTAATGCACCAATTTATGATTAACATCATCCTGTGATCAGAAATTATTAGATGGTTACGGCTTGTGTTTCCTAACACTCCCTAAGATAAGGTAATATATAAAGATTGACCCACAGGGCACGTAATTTTCTAATTCTTTTTATTTTCAACGTGTGTGTTATTTATCCATATTGTATCATGGGTGACAACGAGGCTTATCAAGGAACTAATTGCAAAACTATAGAGAACTGAACGGCAAGAAAAGGAATTGGTACTATAAAGGATTCTGAATAAATTGAAGGAAAATAGTGGCTCTTCATTAAGACTTTCACTTCAGCACTCTCTCTCTCTCTCTCTCTCTCTCTCTCTCTCTCTCTCTCTCTCTCTCTCTCTCTCTCTGGCTGACGCCTCGCGAACAGCAAAAATAACATCCGTGAAACCGTTAAAACCACAATTTCTTAGTGTTGCAGTTAAAAGTCCTCGGGAGAAAGAAATACAGCTTTCCGATCCATTTGGACTCTAAATGGTTCCCTTTCAGTGACAGGCAAAGGATTTTCTTGTTTTGCTTCACGCCTTTTCCTGCATTACCGCTGATTACGGTGTTTGGGAAGGAGGGGCTGAACTCCATGATTTTATTTGACGGATTTAATGGGACCTTTTCGTTGGCTGCTTCTCGTGCTGTTTTCAATAGGTGGTCTTCGGTTTTTTCTTTCATTCTTTTAATATTTCTCATTATATACCTCTTCTTATCCCATTTTCTTTTATTGTGTTATAAAGGTTGCCTTCTCATTACTTACTTACTTGGACGTATAGGGGTGATCCTTTCTCTAGGTGGGACACCTTTTATCAGTCTTGCTTCTCTGTTTATTATGTTTTGTAATTTCTTGAGATGCACTTTTGGTAAATTGTAATAGAGTTGCAGTGGTCAATCCTGGTAATAACAGTTTATCACAAGTTTCTTTACAGAATTTTCATTCATGTACTTTATTTATTATAAATGCAATATTTCTTAGATGATAACCAGCAGTTTTTATTAAGTTATTTATTTGGGCATTTAGAGACAGGCTACAGTCAAGATCTCGAACGTTACTAGATATCGGCACTGAGTCATTATTAATGTTCATTTGAATATCACCCAAGTTTCTCACGCTGTTTCCCTTGCCCACCACCATGAATTCAGTTTTGTTCTTATTTAATTTTGGTTGTTTGAATGACATCCATTCTTTAACACTATTGAGGATTCGGTTTAGAGTTTCAGTAGTGTCATCTATATCATTTATGGAGAAGTAAAATTGTGTGTCATACGCAAATAATTTGAACTTCACATCATGCCTTTGTAGTATTTTTGATAGACCAATAGTATAAATGCAGAATAAGATTGGGCTAAGTACACTCCCCTGGGGGTACCCCTCTGTTTAAGGGTTAATATGATGAATAAGAGTTTCCAATTTGTACACAGTAATTATTACCAACTAAGTAGTCTTTTAGGTATTCGAAGGCTTGATCTTCTACGTCGATGGATCGTAGATCATTTAGTAGCAGTTCATGCACAAATGTATCAAAAGCAGCACTGAGATCGATCAGTATTAAGATACCACATTTATTTTCATCCATCATTTCCAGCATATCATTTACAACAGAGTAAATGGGTGTCTCCGTAGAGTATAGTTTTCTGTTAGCAGATTTTTTGTCAGGCAAAGCTTTGACAACACGCTTCCCCTTTTCTATTTGCCGCCTTTACTTCCGTTCTTACCAGATTCCTTTACCAGTTTTATTTTGCATTCTTTCTCATACAACGTTCAATTGGCCTATTCTTTATTTAGTAAGCTAGCTGCTTTCAACATATTTTCGGTCTATTTTTCAGTGACCGGCTTCCTTTCCATTGAACATCACTTTTATATGTACAATAGTAGGTAGGCCACCCCGTTGAGATACTCCCAGAAGAGCAGTGGGTCTCAACTTTTATTTTTTAGCCCCTGCACACTTATCATCTTTATTTTTTGTGGACTCTCATATTCATTCCAAAGACAAATCTTTATATATTTTTTTTCGAAAACAAAAATGAAGTACTGGTGTTAAGAATGAAAGACACGGCAAATGATTATGCTTTTTTTTTTTTTTTTTTTTTTTTTTTTTTTTTTTTTTTTTTTTTTTTTTTTTTTTTGAAGGAAGACTAATTAAATGAAAATAAATATTCAATAAATTTTTTAGGGCATTTATGGACACAAGTATTTTATAATAAATTTTTGAAATCGGCTTAAGTAATTACAAAATTGCAGATTTATTCAATGAGATTCCTATGGCTGACGCTGCTCCGCGAGATTATTTTTTTTTTATATACGGCTCTAACTAGCTCAATGACAGTCGAAAATCCCAATTTTTCACAATGTAGAATCTATTACGAGCTTTTGATGATAAGTGAATAACTAGAATAAATCTTTATTCGACGAAGTTATGTGGAAAATCTATGACAGAGCTGTGATTTATCCCAGAGTAGCGAGTGCCTTTTAACAACGTCATTTGTTTTCAATATATTATGCTTCCTATCTTTGAATTTTGCGTGTAATATTTCACCACTTTGTGATTCAATGAGGATCTCCTGTATGGAAATATCTACATCGGCAGCATTAAAGGCTTAAAGGTTTAAAGGTCGCTCATGAATGGCAGAGGCAAGGGACAGTGACATTTCCCTAGTAAGCAGGACAATGCCCTACAGACTGACCATATATTATATGATCAGCGCCCAAGCTCACTCTCCACATAAGCTAGGACGAGGGAGAGCCAGGCAATGGCTGCTAATCACTCAATAGATAGACCTGTAGGCTCCCCCAAACCCCCCAACCTTAGCTCACAAGGATAATAAGGTTGCAGACACTAAAGGCATTAACGAATCTGAGCGGGACTCGAACACCAGGCAGAGACGTTACTAATCAGGCCACAGCAACCGCAAAAGAATTGTCACCCAATTAGGTATGTCCACCATTAGTAGATCACATAAACGAACTTGTATATTTTCATGCACATTTTCCAAATATTCAACATACAATGCAATTCCATCGTTATGTAATCCCAGCCAAACATGGAAACTTCAAATGCACGACGTCCGAAATTAAGTTTTTCAACTTTGGTTTCCTCATCAAAGTAGTAATAACATATTTACTGAATGAGATCAGAATATTTTCCTTGGATCTTTTTATTAAGTAAAATATTTTTTTCCAAATACTTCGTATAAGTAAAGTACATCACATTTAGTTGCAATCAATTCTTCACCTCGCCTCAATATTCATCTCAAGGCATTCAAATTCTTTCCGGTTTTCTCTGCAGAATTCATAAAATACCCGATTTTGAAGAGAATTTGATCAAATATGGTTAACCACTTTTATTACAACACTAAGGGCATCATATAGACGTCCTCCCGAATGCTTTGCAACTTAATGTTCACGTTGTATCAAGGTGTATGCAAAATACTTTGAGAACCGCCTTTTTATTAGATGTAACAAAACCTTTGAATTTGCTAGTCATGGATGGTGTACCATGATTTGCACGTGCAATGATATTTTTAGCGGAATATTACTTTACTAGAAATCAGTAATTATTTTATTAAAAATGGTCTCACCTTTTGTCTGTCTTAAGACTTCTGGCAAAGACCTTTAAATCCTCTCCTGGGTCCTTGATAATCTATAAATTTCCCATATGCCAAGAGAATAATTTTATTTTAACAAGTTGAAAGTTAAATTTTCTTGTAATTTGTCTATTGTGTATTTATATCCTCTGCCACGTAATTAATGCCTCGTGACAACGAAGAGTTACTTAAGGGTTTGGAGTGAGTAATTGTACTTGTATTTAGTTTTATAACTAATGAAATTATAATAGACAGAGCCAGCAAAACTGTGGTTTCACAAATATTATTGTTTTTCCCAGATTTTGCTATTATTTTGACAATTTCATAATCATTTATTAAACCATCGATTTTCTTACTTATTTTGTTATGAAACACTTGTGTTACTTTTCTTTTTTTTGAAAAATATTACACTTTTCCCGAGAATATGTTCCTCAGTTAATCTTCAGTAACAGCCATCATTAAAACACAATAAATCCTTATGTTTTCTTCAGCAAGTTCTTGAATCCCAAGGGAGATTAGTTGACAGATTAAGGGTACAGCCCCTTTCAGCCCTCAAGGTAGATTTGCTAGATCAATTCCAATCTCTTTTTGAACTTTAATCATGGAGTAGATTTCAGTAGAAATTTAATTCTCAGTAGGAAGAGTTTATTGTCCTGAAGTAGAATTGCTCCATCCACCTCTAAAATATCATCGTGGTCCTGATCCCCTTTTGATTTTTTCTTTTGGGTTTGGGCCCCCAGTAATTGGTACATGGACCACCGGACCCTGGTTGATAACCATTGAATACATTATTAGGTCCTTTGACTGGCCAGATATTTCTAGATTGGATTCTTCTTTAGTTACGGCTCATTTTTCCTTTACCTACACATATGCTGACTAGTCTGGCATGTTCTTTGCTATTTCTCTTCCCTCATACACTTGATTACCAAATAATTCTTCTTCACTCAAATGGGTCAACCACTGGAATGCAGTTGTTCAGAGGCTACTTTCCGTTTTGGCAAGCGTAGGAAAGACCCTCTAACTATTGTAAGCAGATCTTTAAAGAGAAGGATATTCCAAAATCAAATAATTGTTGTCACTATTTGTGTGGCAATTAAATGATAAATGATGAGAGGTGGAGAATTAGATGACTTTTACATCGTCTAAGTTAATTTTCTCATGAGCATGAGCAGAAATCTTCTTCAAAATTATTAGAATAGAACTTTAAATCTTGGGAATTACGTAACAGACTATTAAATTACTGGAACAGTTTTATCTTTAAATTATCAAAATGTTAGTTAACAATGAATCACTTGTAAATTACAGACACACTCTGGGAGAACGGACTTAGAGAGCAAACGGTTATATGAGTAAGATTGTTACAATAAAAACAGGACAGATATTGGACGTCTCGTGGCGTATCGACGCCTGCCATGGCTGAGATAAGCCTACCATGACGGATGGGCCTAAGGGTTGTCCACTCACGACTTGAGCTTGCCATGTACTTGGACTCGACTAACTCCTCTTGGCTTGGCTTCCCAATTGTTCTTATTTCTTACACATTGCGGGGTGGGGGGGGGGTGGTGGTATGAGGGCTTGTCTGGCCTGTAGGTAGCGGTGGTAGGAGATGCAACCCCATTAGGTGATGCAACCGCATCAGGCCAGTTGATGCAACCGCATCAGGCCAGTTCTGGCCTCCTTTCCATCCCCTCTCCCTGGTGTACCTGTTGACATGGAAACAGATTCAATACACTTGTGCTTGGGTCAGCAGATATCAAATAATGACACGTTAGTTCAAATTGCTGCGCACACTGCCCAGGGATAATGGAGAAGAGGTCATAGGTCAGCATACCGCCGCCATACTGCCTGCGCATTTACCTAGCCCAGTTTTAGCGTTTGTCTAAATTATCTAAATTATTCATTCTGATCCCCTTATATATGACAGTTCCCAGTCTTGGGTAGTGCCATAGCCACAGTACCATGGTCTTGTATTGTCTTGGGATAGAGTTCGCTTGCATGAGGGTACACTCAGGTGCACAATTCAATCAGTTTCCTTATTTCATTTCCTTACTGGGCTATTTTCCTTGTTGGAGCCCATGGGCTTATACCATCCTGCTTTTCCAACTAAGGTTGTAGCTTAGCTAGTAATAATAATAATGATAATAATGATAATGATAATAATAATAATTATAAAAATGATAATCATAATAATAATAATTCATTAAAAATAATTGCTACCTCAGTAGCATCCATCTTACAATCAAGATTTTCAATTATTCGGGTTTTCCTTCTTTCTTCAGTACTCTATACCGCTAGTAACGGTGCTATGATTGACATCAATAGGAGGAAACAAAATACATAGAATAAGCTCTATAATTTTACTCTAATTAAGCTAGTCATAAAAAGTAGAATAGAGTTATGCTGCTATGCATTGGAAGAGGATGCCTGGTGTCTCCTCTCAGAATGGAAGCGGGCAGAGCTTGGTTGGTTCGTAAAGTCAGACATTGGTAACTGATTGGTCTACATGTCTGGAGTCAATATCTACTGTAGTCTGGAAAGGAGCTGTTCGCCCATAGGCTGAGGCACTCACCAAGAGGAGTCCTTTACATTCGGGCTGCTTCTTCGCTTACTGCCTTTGAAGCTGGGTGGAGGCTTGGTCTGAGCAAGCCCAAACGGAGATTCCAGTGTGTTGCACCAACTAACTAACACTCTGCCTGAATGGGGATCAGTGTCAGGCAAGCAGTTTGACCGCTCAGATTCCAGATCCTGGGGTTGGCTGAGGCACTTCCTGGGAGAGTCTCAGTCGCAGGCAAGCTGCTGGGCCGCTGATCGTAGTCATACTCGTCCATGTATAAGAGTCGTTGTGTAGCGTTCCTTTGACAGGAGGGAGTGGAGAGACATCGACTTTTCTTGCTTGATGGTAATGGCCTCCTCCTGACATCCAGGGCACTGCCAATCTTTGCGTGTTTAGTGATATCTTCACGTATGACATTCTTGTTGTGCACAAGGAGCTGGTGTAGCTTAATAGTCCCCTGTTGGACATGGCAGGACAATCTCTCAGAAATTGTTATCGTTGTCCTTCCAATATAACTGCAGTGGCTTCCACAAATTTTGGCATTAGTAAGAATAAATGACAGGCTTCTTCAGAAAGTCCCACACAGGTGGAGCCAGGGTATTCTGCATAATGAGTGATCTTGTCTTCCAAGTCTGGTAGTAGATGATCAGGTTTATGTCAGTGTCCTCTTGAAGGGGAGAGACATTGTTCTTAATATTCTCTCTCATGGCATTTTCATCCTGCTGGTACTCTCTGTGCATAATGCCTTTGTTGACTCTAGAAAGGATGTTCTTGCTTCTGGGTCCAGTCTCGTACCATTTGTCCATAGCATCTGAGACCTTTCGATTACTTTACTTTACTTACTTTAAGGGCTGCTTATCTGGTCCTGTACAGCGGGGGAATCCTACTCTCTACAGGACCTCCACAATCGTTTTATGATGTTCATTCGGGAGCATTTAACATTTCACAATGCATATGGCTCACTTACTGTTAGGTCATCACTATCGAAACACTCGCTGAATGAGATCATCAGTTTGCTCTTGAAAGCCTTAATATCTTTGATTATTCGGATGTCTCGTGGGAGTTAATTGTATATTCTCCGGGCCGCATATTTAGAGGCTCTAGAGCCTATAGTAGATATGTATCTAGGTTCTAATAGTTTGAAACTTTCTGTAACTATTCTCGTGTCTGGACGATTTGTTGGCTGCACAATATGTAGCAATTACCTTAGATATTTTAGACGACTGCTCCTGACAGCTTGGTGGGTTATTGTACACATTTTAAATTCAATTCTTGCTTTAACTGGCAGTCAATGTAGATCAATTAGTATAAGAGTGATCCATTCTCTATGTGGACACCTTTTATCAATCTTGCTCATCTCTTTATTATGTTTTGTAATTTCTTATGTTGTACTTTTGGTAGATTGTAGTAGATGGAGTTACAGTAGTCAAATCTATTAATTATAGTTTATCACAAATTTCTTTACAGAATAATCATCCAAGTACTTTTTTATGAAAGCAATATTTCTTAGATGGTAACCAACAGTTTTTACTACATTATTCATTTGAGCATTGAGAGAAGTTGCAGTCAAGAAATATGCCTAGGTCACAAACTTTACTAGTCATTATTTATGTTATTTGAATATCACCCAAGTTTCTCACGCTGTTTCTCTTTCCCTCCACCATAAACTCAGTTTTGTTCTCATTTGATTTTAGTTATTTAATTGTCATCCATTCTCTAATACTATCAAGGATTTGGTTTAGAGTTTCAGTAGTGTCGTCTATATCATTTATGAGAAGTAAAATTGTGTATCATCCGCAAATAGTTTGAACTTCACACCATGCCTTTGTAGTATTTTTGATGGACCAATAGTATAGATGCTGATTAAAGGTTCATATGATGAATGAGAGTTTCCATTTTGCGCACAGTAATTTCTACCAACCAAGTAGTCTTTTAGTTATTCGAAAGCTTGTTCTTCAACGCCGATGGACCGTAGATCATTTAGTAGCAGTTCATGCACAACTGAATCAAAACAGCACTAAGATCGAGTAATATTAAAATACCACATTTATTTTCATCCATCATTTCCAGCATATCACTTACAACAAAACAGATGGCTGTCTCCGTAAAGTATAGTTTTCTGTAAGCAGATTGGTTGTCTGGCAAAGTTTCTATTACTTCTAAATGACTGACTAGTTGTTCAAGAATTACGTATTCTAGCACATTTGAAACAAAGGATAGATTTGAAATAGGTCTATAACAGCTTAATTCCTGTTAATCCAGAACACTTTTCAGAACTGTTGTGATTATAGCCATTTTCTCAGATTTGGGAAACTTACATTCATCAATGCTTGCATTTGCTATTCATAATTATTTCAGCTAGACTAGAAAAGTTTTTTATCCAGTTATTTCAGATGCTGGCATAGGATCAATTGCAAAGTTAGTTTTCTTTGCTTTCTTGATAATCCTGGTGATATCGTGTTGTGTTATGTTGTTAAATCTCATTTTTTTTTCTGTGTATCTGGAAATATCATTAATCTGATGTTGAATTTTACAAATGACCTAGTTATATTTTCAGTTTTGTTTTTAAAGAATACTAGCAAATTACTTGCTAGTTCCTGGTCACTGTACTCATCAGGTAGCTTTTCTTCGTTTACATTTCTCATTATACCATTTAGGAGACGATATAACTTATTTATGTCTGTTGCTGCTTCGAGGATCTTTCTCATATAGTATTCACTTTTTTCCTTCTTCGTAGGTATTTGTATCCACATATTGCAGTTTTGTATTCTACCCATGTACTTTCAGTTTTAAACCGATTCCATTGTCTTTCCTTTTGTCTTTTTTCCCTCTTTTTCACTAAAATTTCTCCATTAAACTAACGAGATTGGTCTTTAACAGTTAGTCTTTTCCATCAGTGGACACATGGTATCATATTCACTTTTATTCACTCTGTTATAAGTGGTCGTATGGCAGTTAACACACACAGCTCTAAACAAACGTTTGTTATCATGATCATAAATGTTGACAGCATCATTTATTTTCTTTGTAACTTCTTCAATAAACATAGAAGGAAAAAAGTTGATATGTCTAAAGTTTATTTTCTCTACTACTGCATGTTTCTGTAGCAATAGATTAAACGTAATAAGAGTGTGCACTGGGGAGATATTAAATTTCTCTTCAACATTTATATCAGATACAATGTTATTCATTCCATCACTCAAAACTATGTCCCTACATATGTCCAGTTAAAATAGTTGCACAGGCGACATTATTCACCAATTAATATGATTCCAATAACTTACTAAATGCCAGAGTATCAATTCAAAGTTTGTAGCCTCCACAAATAACTAACTCCTTTTTTTCTATGATAATCATCTCAATGAGTGCGCTGAATTCTTCAAAGAAAATACTAGTAGTTATTCTCGGAGGTTTGTAAACTATTACAATGGCCTTTTTTTTTTTTTTTTTTTTTTTTGTAAAGTTTATTTCTATTTATTTGGAACTTGTTACACTAGTTTTTGTAACATTTTAAGATTTGAGTAACCTTTATGCATAAAAAGTCCGACACCCCCACCAGACCAACCCTCTCTCGGAATGTGAAAGAAGGTATGTGTGGGGGGAGGGGGTGTCATTTCAGCGATCTTAGCCCTGTCAAAGTTATTTAACCATGTTTCGGATAATGCTAGATGTGCAAGTATTTCTCGTTTATCAATTCTCAAATTTGAAAAGTTTTATTACCAACAGATTGTATATTTACGTAGCCACAGGTTATAACATCCCTAGTATCCATGGTCTGTATTTTCTGCTAGTCTTTTCAATTCCAAGTCAAACGCTTTGCAATTTCTTGAGTTTACTATGTGGTCATTTGATTTTGTTAACTTTGTGCAGTTAATAAACTTTGGCATTTGCGAGTTGCACTCCTTGGTGGAATGTTTTTCTGAACATTTCCCACAGACTTTATCAGGTTTTAAAATTGCAATCGTTTTCAAGATGTACATACCTCTTGACAGTGGTAGCAGGAGATCAAGTGGTACCTATCACTTATGCCATAAGTACCCCATCGCAACATATCTTTGTCACCATTATCATGAATAGCCTTTCAAACTTTAGGATCACATTTCAGCACAGTTGGTAGTCCCACTTGCAGCATTTTCCTTCAGTACTACACTTATCTTCTCTTCTATGCTTTAGATTTGGTTCAGGTAATGATTTATTTGAATTAAGGCATTTACTACTTCATCTTCCTCATTGTACTCAGTGCGTATCATTATTTTTTTTATAATTTTCCGAATTTTCTCGTTTCAATGTCGGTAACCAATGTCTGAATTTTGTTTGCTGCCTCTTCTCTGGTCGTTTTGCTAACAAAGTTTACAACAATATTTAAATTTGAAGTTGGCCACCTTAATTGGGGAATAATATAGATTACGATTTGATATACAGTAATTTTTTTTCTAACTTGCTGGCGGGTTTTCTCATGAATTCAAGGCAGGCGTTGCTGTTTTTCATGATTATTGGAATGTTTATCTCTCTATACGGCATATGAAAATATCTGCTTGGGTCATTCATATGAAAAGAATAAGAGGTTTTGGAAAAAAGTGAAGAGAGTAAAGAAGGCTGGTTCAAGAATTGAAGAGACAGTGAAAGATGGAAATGGAAGGTTGTTAAAAGGAGAGGAGGCAAGGAAAAGGTGGGTGGAGTATTTTGAAAGTTTACTGAATGTTGAGGATAATAAGGAGGCTGATGTAATTGCTGTTGCAGGTGTTGAGGTACTGGTGATGGGAGATGAGAATGAGAGAGAGATTACAAGAGAGAAAGTGAGGAGAGCACTAGATGAAACGAGAGTAGGAAAAGTATCTGGTATGGATGGGGTGAGAGCTGAGATGTTGAAGGAAGGGGGTGTGACTGTACTTGAATGGTTGGTGAGATTGTTTAATGTGTGTTTTGTGTTGTCAATGGTACCAGTAAATTGGGTTTGTGCGTGTATTATACCACTATATAAGGGTAAGGGAGATGTGCACGAGTGTTGTAATTCAAGGGGTATTAGTTTGTTAAGTGCAGTTGGAAAAGTGCATGGTAAAGTACTGATTAATAGGATTAAGGATAAAACAGAGAATGCAATCTTAGAAGTACAGGGTGTT
>NC_090743.1:101963614-101978614 GCF_036898095.1 Palaemon carinicauda | reverse complement strand
CTAACTCATTTCTTACACCCGTTCTCACCCTCACTACTTCGTTCCTAACCCTATCTACTCGAAATACACTAGCCATACTCCTTAGACACTTTATCTCAAACACATTCAATTTCTGTCTCTCCGTCACTTTCATTCCCCACAACTCCGATCCATACATACCAGTTGGTACAATCACTTTCTCATACAGAACTCTCTTTACATTCATGCCCAACCCTCAATTGTTTACTACTCCCTTAACTTCCCCCAACACTTTGCATCCTTCATTCACTCTCTGACGTACATCTGCTTCCACTCCACCATTTGCTGCAACAACAGACCCCGAGTACTTAAACTGATCCACCTCCTCAAGTAACTCTCCATTCAACATGACATTCAACCTTGCACCACCTTCCCTTCTCGTACATCTCCTATCCTAACACATGCTTTACTACCTTTGTAGAATCTTTTCACTGCTTGCAACAACCTTCCACCAACTCCATATAACCTCATCACATTCCACGTTGCTTCCCTATTAACTTTATCATACGCTTTCTCCAGATCCATAAACTCAACATACACCTCCTTACCTTTTGCTAAATATTTCTTGCATATCTGCCTAACTGTAAAATTCTGATTCATACAACCCCTACCTCCTCTAAAACCACCATGTACTTCTAAGATTGCATTCTCTGTTTTATCCTTAATCCTATTAATCAGTACTCTACCATACTGTACACTTTTCCAACTACGCTCAACAAACTAATACCCCTTGAATTACAACACTCGTGCACATCTCCCTTACCCTTATATAGTGGTACAATACACGCACAAACCCAATCTACTGGTACCATTGATAACACAAAAACACATATTAAACAATCTCACCAACCATACAAGTACAGTTACACCCCCTTCCTTCAACATCTCAGCTCTCACACCATCCATACCAGATGCTTTTCCTACTCTCGTTTCATCTAGTGCTCTCCTCACTTCCTCTCTTGTAATCTCTCTCGCATTCTCATCTCACATCACCAGTACCTCAACACCTGCAACAGCAATTATATCTGCCTCCCTATTATCCTCAACATTCAGTAAACTTTCAAAATATTCCGCCCACTTTTACCTTGCCTCCTCTCCTTTTAACAACCTTCCATTTCCATCTTTCACTTTCTCTTCAATTCTTGAATCAGTCTTCCTTACTCTCTTCTTCTTTCCAAAACTACTTCTTATTCTCTTCATATGAATGACCCAATCCCTGACCCCATCTCAGGTCAGCTGCCCTCTTTGCCTCACGTACCTTGCGCTTTACTTCCACATTTTTCTCTCTATATCTTTCATATTTCTCTTCACTATTACTCTGCAGCCATTCTTCAAAAGCCCTCTTTTTCTCTTCCACTTTTACCTTCACTCCTTCATTCCACCATTCATTGCCCTTCCTCATGCTGCCTCCAACAAACTTCTTGCCACACGCAGCAGTTGCAATCACAACAAAATTTTCTTTTACTAACTTCTATTCCTCCTCTAAATTACCAGTTTCTCTTACTTTCACTGCGTCATATGCCATTTTCAACCTTTCTTGGTTAATACTTTTTACCCCCGGTTTTATTAGCTCTTCAACCTTTACTAGCTCCCTTTTAAATCCACCTACTCTATTTTCCCACTCTTTTGCTACAACTAATTTTCCTTCCACCAAAAAATGATCAGACATACTGTTAGCCATACCCCTAAACATGTCCACGTCTTTCAATCTTCCAAACATTCTTTTAGTTATCAACACATAATCCATTAACGCCCTTTCTACCACTCTTCCATTTGCCACTCTTACCCATGTATACTTGTTTTTATCTTTCTTTTTGAAAAAACTAGAACTTATCACCATCTCTTGCTCAACACACACATCTACCAGTCTCTCACCACTCTCATTTTCACCTGGTACGCCATACTTCCCAATGACACCTACCTCTCCAGCGCCCACTCTAGCATTTAAGTCACCCATGACAACTACATTATTCCTTCTACCCAGTCCTTCTACACACCTAGTTAATTTATTCCAGAACTCATTCCGCTCTTCTTCACTTTTCTCACAACCTGGCCCATACGCACTGACAAAAGCCCAACATTCCCTACCCAACCTAACCTTTACCTACATTAACCTAGATGATATCTCCTTCCATTCCACTACTTTATCTGTCATCCATTCACTCAGCAATAAAGCCACACCTTCTCTTGTTCTTCCCCTTTCAACCCTGGACACAACCAAACATTTCACCAAACATCACTTCACTTTTCCCTTTTATCTTTGTCTCACACAAAGCCAAGATATCCATCTTTCTATTCCTAAACATACTTTCAATCTCACCTCTTTTACTCTCTATCGTACTACATCCACGCACATTCAAACACCCCAAAACTAGAGTGCGGGGAGCAGTCACCTCTTACGACATGCAGGGATACGTTGGCGCTATTCTAATTGTTTTTATGCCCCCCCGCGGCCACAGGGGCCATAATAATAATAATAAAAATAATAATAATAATAATAATAATCACCTACGCATTGTTCTACCGCTTACAACAGAACGGCCTTGTAACACTTGTACGACAAGTGTACCTTTGTCACCAATGTAGTATCGTTCTTGGACACTGCACTGCATCACTCTTAAAGGCGTCTGTCAAAGTATTGCCAGAATTCATGGGCATGATAAACTATTATCACTGGTTCTTGCCAGCCATCGCCACCACTTTTGTCCCCCTCTACACCTCCCTCAAGGGCAAGCCAAAACACCTGAAGTGGGTTTCCCTTCAGGAAGCAGCCTTCTACAATGCAAATAATCCCCTATCAACTGCTGCTGCTCTCACTTTTCAGGTGCTGCATGCCCCTCTCATTCTCTCCAGCGATTCCAGCTATGTTGCTATTGGTGCGTACTCAAACAGGTGGTCAACTCCTTCTTTGGTAGAAAAATTGTCCAAGGTGGAATTTGGCTTTCTACCTTCGACTGCAAATTGCTGGCGGTGTATTTGGCTGTCAGTCACTTTCACCACTTCTTGGAGGGTACGCCCTTCATCATTCACACAGACCACATGCCCCTGGTGCACGCCTTCACTCGACAGTCCGACACCTGGTCCGCCCATCACCGCCAACATCTCTCAACCGTGGCCAAATACAACTGCATCCTTCAACATGTCCCTGGTAAAATGAATCCCGTTTGCCCTGTCACACACATTGGCCGCCATTCACCTGGGACTGGATTTCAATGCCTTGGCAGAAGCCCAACGAAAATATCCAGAGTACCAAGCCTGCAGGACATCCTGCACATCCCTCGGTTGGAAGACGTGTGGCAGGCTGGGATCAAGTCTTAACAGAGAGACATGACTTGAGTTACTAAGATGACTTAAAAAGCTTATATACAACCGGTTGAGGATAAGAATGATATAACTTTAAAAACATAAAACATGCAATGAAAAGCTTAAACAGTATTTTTTCCAATATCACTACAGGAAATAAGAAATACACGTGCATTACAAGTTACTATTTTAAAATATACAAAAAAGAAAAAAATATTCACGAACAAACCAATTGATAATTGTCGAAAGAAAAAGAAAATCAAGTTCATGTCAGAAAAAGGAGGTATTTAAATTTTTTTATTAAATAAATTGCGCAGCCGTACTTGATGTATGTATGTTAGCTAATCTAATCTGACAATAAATAATGTTTGCACATGGAAAAGTTATATCTTATCAGAAGATTTCGGAAGGTTTCAGGAGTGAAGAGGTATTTTTATGATAACGATTTTACCATTCTCGACATTAATAAACTTTACTGAAAGCAAAAGACGAAACCTTGTACGGTATAGGTATGCATAAGACTAAGTTAGTTGCAAGAAACTTAGGTTAATAGCGTTTTAGTTTTGCAATATCACTGATCATTTAACAATAATTATGAAGGTTAAGTAAAAATTTTCTGTTTTGTTCAAAAGTCTGATATTGCGGAAAACACTTGATGTACACATTTCACTAAAGCGGCGTTTATGAAGAATGTCTTATTTTTTAGCCTTTGTAACTTTCAAAATGTAATATAATTTTTCAAGTTCAAAGTTATATGGAGTCTTGATGTTTACATCAAAGTATATAGAATACCTTGGCTTACATCAAGGTTTATAAAATAACTTGGTGCACAGCAAGGTCTATAGAACACCTTACATTACATCAAGGTCTATAGAATACCTTGGCTTATATCAAGGTCTGTAGAATACCTTGGCGTACATCAAGGTGTATAGAATACCTTGGCTTACATCAAGGTCTATAGAATACCTTGGCTTACATCAAGGTCTGTAGAATACCTTAGCGTACATCAAGGTGTGTAGAATACCTTGGCTTACATCAAGGTGTATAGAATACCTTGGCTTACATCAAGGTCTATCGAATACCTTGGCTTATAACAAGGTTTATAGAATACCTTGGCTTACATCAAGGTTTATCAAATAACCCGGCGCACAGCAAGGTCTATAGAATACCTTGGCTTACATCAAGGTCTATCGAATACCTTGGCTTATATCAAGGTTTATAGAGTACCATGGCTTACATCAAGGTGTATAGAATACCATGGCTTACATCAAGGTGTATAGAATACCTTGGCTTACATCAAGGTGTATAGAATACCTTGGCTTACATCAAGGTGTATAGAATACCTTGGCTTACATCAAGGTGTATAGAATACCTTGGCTTACATCAAGGTGTATAGAATACCTTAGCTTATATCAAGGTGTATAGAATACCTTGGCTTACATCAAGGTGTATTGAATACCTTGGCTTACATCAAGGTTTATAGAGTACCTTGGCTTGCGTTGTGGAGGATTTATTTTTGCTTTATTTTTATTTTTTGTTTTTGCCAAATCCTGTGTGTGAGAGAGAGAGAGAGAGAGAGAGAGAGAGAGAGAGAGAGAGAGAGAGAGAGAGAGAGAGAGAGAGAGAGAGAGAGATTGTTGGTTTGAATGAGATTGTTTGTTTACATTTTTTAGTTAGGTTACGACAGTGGTGAATGTTTCGGAGCAAATGCTTTTTTTGATTGACTGCGTCCTGAGTCAGTTGTGTGAACGCTGGAATTATTATTTTTCTTCACCAGCGAGGAAGTAATTTTTAATTTTCTGAGTAAGTACAGTTTTGTTTATCTTTGCTTGTCGTGATTGTGAATGATAGGAACAATTTATTATTTATCTTTGATTATAGTGCGATAGTTCAGTTAGCTAGAAGTGTTCGTAAGTGTTTTTCTTTCTTTATTTTTGGCAGGCCGTGATTCCTCCTTTGGAGAGACCCAAGTTTTTTGAAAGTGGATGTATTGTTGATGACTTGGCCTGTATTACGATTTTGTTTGGACTGCTCATTTGATTGATCAACTGTTGACGACCTGGCCTGTTTATTACAATTAAGATTTAGGATGATGATGTTGATGATGATGATGATATCGACGACGATGACACCCATGACCCCGAGGAGTTAAGTCCGTTATGGAAATTGAAAACAATCTTCGGGTTTCATATAGTGGTGTTGTGCCATAAAAGACAGTTGGCTTGTGTGTATAGACAGTGTTGGTGTCTATAAAATATATATAAACACAGATATTTATTTGGGTGTTGGTGTGCGGTTGATTTAAGTTTTGTTAGGGGTTTCGTTGATTATTTGAATGGTGGTTATTATATATTTAGTGTGAAGTTTATGATTAGTTGTAAGTGTGATTATTATTTTGATTGTGAATGGTTCCATGTTAAGTATTGTGGTATTAGGAAATATAGTTTTAAGGGTATGTTTTGTTTTGTTTGTCCTTTTGTCCAAGAGTCCAGTTGATAAAGTAAGGGGAAAGTTTGTGTTGTGGGACCATTGTCAGTAGGTGTGATTCAGGGTGTGGGGCTTGTTTTTTTTAACATCCCGCCACATTATTTTGGCGCCCGAACAGGGACTGCTGAGGCGGGACTGATAGCTGGACTCTTTGACGAAGGACTGATAGGATACAAATTTAGAATTAAGGTTGAAGAAAAATGGAAGGTAAATATAAGGCTTTAGAGGAGGAATTGCGGCTGAGTAAGGAGCGTGAGGAGAGGTTGCTAATAGAGAATGAGAGGTTGAACTGGGAGAATGCGGCGATGCAGAAGGAGCTTAGGGAGTTAAAGGGGACAGTAGAGAGAGTGGAAGAATGTGTTGAGATGAGGATGCGAGAGAATGAAGAACGAATAGAGAAACGAATGGAAGATATGATGGGGCAAGTCATGGGGATGATGAAAACTATAATGGGTGAAGGTGCAGTCGGAGGAGTGTCCTCAGCTTCGGGTAATGGGTTGGTAGTGGAAGAGAAGGTTAAGGATAGGAATTTAAGTGTGGAAGTGGATTCATTGTATTCAAATGAGGAAGAAGGTAACAGGGGAGTAGACAGTGATGATAGCAGTGAGAATGAACGTGATGTGTGTAAGACTGTGTTTATGAGAGAGGTACCTCGGTGTGAAAGGTTCAATGAGCATAGCAGTAGGGATGTATATGATTTTTTCAAGGAGTATGAGAGGTATTGTCAGGATAAGTATGGTGATAGTAAAAGAGTTTGGGCCAGGGAGTTAGGAGAATATTTGACTGGGTATTTGTTGACGATGTATGGAGTGATAATGAGTGTAGGGGACGTTGATTATGAAAGTGTGGAAAAGAGAATAATTGAGCAGGTAAAACGTATGAAAGGGAGTGTTAAGTATAAGCGTAAGAATGATTTTGATGAAGCACGGATGAATGCAGGAGAAGCGATATCAATGTACGTATGTAGGTTGGAAACTTTAGCTAGGAAGAAGTATGGGGATGAAGGTATAAATGAGAATAAGGAGTTAATGAGGAAGTTTTTGGCTACTGTACCCGAGAATGTTGCTGAGTTTGTTAATTTGAAACGGAAGGAGAAAATGAGGTGGACGAAAGAAAGATTGACATGGGATGATATTTTAGAGATAGTTGAGGATTACGAGTTGGATAGGTGTATGAAAGAAAGTAAATCTGTGAGTGTAAGAACTGGAATGGAGGAAAGTGTGCCAGAATTTGTTAGCTTTAGAGATGCTGTTATGAGAGGACCGATGAGGGTAGCTGATAGTGTAGTAGATAGGAGTGTTAGAGCGAGTAATGTGGGAATACCTGTAAGGACAAATGAAGGGTTTAGGCAAGGGAATCAGGTTTGGAGGGATAGGAGTGCTAGTGCGCCGCAAGATAGGTCAGGTAGTTGTATCCGTGAAGAGAAGTGTTATAGATGTGGGAAAGTAGGACATAAGAAGAATGAATGTAGATGGGCTCTTGGTGCTTGTTTTGGATGTGGTGAGGTAGGGCATAGAATTAGTGAGTGCAAGAAAGAGAAAGGGATAAAATGTTATCGGTGTGGTATGACTGGGCACATAGCGAGTGGATGTCGGAGTAATCGTACAAATGTGATTTGCGGTAATTGTGGTAAGGATGGTCATTATGCTAGAATGTGCAAGGAGCCACGGGGTAAGTGTACTGAATGTGGTGCAGATGGGCATGTAGCTAGGGTATGTAGGAAGAAGGGAGTAAATCAGCCAGGATGTTCGGGAAACTAGAGTGTAAGAGGGTTCAGCTGGGTGAGTCCTCGAGTGTGTGCGGAGTGAATGTGATGCATGTTCGTGAAGGTTTACTACATGAAGACGTGATGGGCGAAAGAGCTTATGACTGCATGAGTGCAAAAGTAAATTTTAATGGAATAGAGCTAGTTGGTCTGATTGATACTGGTTGTGGTGTCAATTTAATGTTTAGGAATGCATACGATAAGGTAAGGGATGTGTGTGAATTTAGGGGGTGTAAAGGTGAAGTGAAAGGTATCGGTAATTTAAGTATGTCTGTGCAAGGAAAGTTGCGTGAAAATGTCATGATTGGGGGGCTGATGATGGAAGATAATGATTTTTATGTGGTTGAGGGAGTAAATGACAAATACGATGTGTTGTTAGGTTATAACTTCTTGAAAAAATGCGGTATGATTGTACATCCTAATGTAAATATGATAGAGATGAAAGTTATGGGTAAATTTTGTGGGGAATTTTATTTGAATGAAGATGGTAGTGTATGTACGAAGGTATGGAAAGGTGTGCCGTTAATAGCAAAAGAAGGTGTTAAATTGTCAAAAGATGCGAGTGAGGTTGTCAGTGTAAAAGTTGCATGGCCTAATAGTCTGGGAATTGCCAATTGTGACAGTTGTGAATATGTAGTGGAAGGTTCGGAAGCAAGTAATTTGGTGAAAGCAAGTGTGCATGTGTATGATGGTATTTTGAATTTGCAGGAGCCGAAGGTGTATGTGAGCTTGTTGCCGACTGTAAGGAGGAAGAGAATACGGGGTATACGTGAGGGTGATTGCATGGGATGTATGTATACGTTGGTCAATGTAGAGGATGAAAGGTATGTTAAATTGAGACGTGTTATGACGGGTAAGATAAAGCAGGATGACGATTGGGACTATGAAAGTTTGAAAGAAAGAATTAATGTAGATGAGAATATAAGTGAGGGAGAAAGGGAACAATTGTATAGGATGTTATGGGATAGACGGAGAGTTTTGAGTCGCGGTGACGAGGATTGTGGGGGATCAAAGCTGCCTGAATTTAAGATAGTTCTTATTAATGATACCCCCATATATCAGCGTCCCCGACATTTTTCTCCGCCTATTGCCAGAGAAATAGAAGAGCAGTGCCAGGAGTTAGAACAAATGGGTGTAATAGAAAGGAGTGAGAGTGCCTGGAATAGCCCTATTGTACCTGTAAGAAAGCCGGATGGAAGTTTACGTATGTGTATAGATTATAGGAAGGTGAATGAAGTAACTGTTAAAGAACATTTTCCGATGAATGTAGTGTCTGACTGTGTGTATAAGATGCATGGTATGAAAGTTTTTACAAAGTTAGATTTAGTTAGGGGCTATTACCAGATGCCTCTGGCAGAGGGGAGCAGGCCCATTACGGCATTTTCAAGTAGAAATTGTCATTATCAGTTTAAAAGATTAAGTTTTGGCCTTGCTAATGCGCCTGCTGCCTTCCAGAGGGCAATGAATGTAGTTTTGGCTGGGTTTGATAGACAGAAGGTGACTGTTTTTATTGATGATATTTTGATTGCTAGTGAGACTGTTGAGGAACACATGCAGTTGCTTGGAGCAGTATTAGAACGGTTGATAGAAGTTGGTGTGAAAGTTAAGCTTGAAAAGTGTACATGGTTGGCCGGGGAGGTGGAATTTCTTGGGCATGTGGTGAGTGAATCGGGTATAAGGAAGAGTGAAAAGTTTGTGAGTAAGGTGAGAGAGTTTCCACGTCCTCATACGGTGCGTGAGTTGAGAGGTTTTCTTGGGTTAATTGAATTTGGTCGGAAGTTTGTCAGAGATTGTTCGGGAATAGGGAAGCCTTTGAATGAGTGGACAGGTAAGAGAAATAGTACGAGACTGAAATGGGATGAGCGTATGATTGAAGCATTTGAAAGCTTGAAAGAAGAGGCTGCGAGAGACGTCACTTTGGCCTTTCCCGATTATAGTGAACATGCGAGTGTGCTAGAGTTATATACGGATGCTAGTGGGATTAGTATGGGTGGTTGCTTGGTTCAAATGCAAAGAATAAACGGAGATGAACAGTTGAGAGTGATAGCGTATGTAAGTAAAGCATTTAATAAGGCTGAGCGAAAGTATTCCACGATTGAAAGGGAGTTGGCTGCGATAAGGTTTTACGTGAAAGCATTGAAGGTATTTTTGTATGGTGTGAAATTTATTGTGCGTACTGACCATCAGCCCCTAGTGTACATGATTAGGAAAGAGTCTGTGAATGCTAGAGTTGCGAGGACAATAGAGGATTTGAATGAATTTGACTTTAAGCTAGAATATGTACCTGGGAGTAAGAACGTGATAGCAGATGCGATGTCAAGAATGCATGGTAAGATAGAAGAGAGTAGCGAGAATGATAGTAATTTTGAAAGGTTGCCGGAAGATTTAATGGTGGTACAAAGTTTTGAAGGGGATGACATGGTGTATAAATGTATTTTGTGTGGGTTAAATAAGGTTAAATTAAAAGGTTACGTGAATGTATGTTGAATAGTATTGAGGTAGAAGAATGGCCGTCTGATTTAGAGGTGTATAAGAAAGTTAGTAAGAGACTTATTGTGTGTAAGAATATTGTTTATTTTCTACATAAAGGAATGGATGAAGATATATATGTTCCTGTGTTTCCAATGCATGCAGCAGTAAGTATGTGTATGTTAGTGCATGACAGATATGGGCATATGGGTAAGAATAAATTATGGGAATGCATGCGTGAGAGATTGTTTACACCTGGGTTGAGTCAGATATGTAAGGATGTAGCGACTACGTGTGAAGATTGCCAGAAAGGGAAGTATCAGAGAGTGCATGCTAATCCACCTGTTTTGAGATTATGTATGAAAGAACCATTTGAGATGTTTGTGATTGATTGTGTTTCGTTGCCTGTGACTGCGAGAAGACATGTGGGAATGATTGTTATGGTTGATCACTTGAGTAAATTTACCTATGCAATACCCATCAAGGATAAACGGAGCGAGACTGTTGCAAGAATGGTTGGTCAAGTGATGTTGCCGATGTGTGTGTGTAAGCCTGTGAGAATGTTAAGTGATAATGGCCCTGAGTTTGTTGGATGGGAGTTTGAGCAGATGTTAAGAGAATGGGGTATTGAACATGTGTATTCGACTCCTTATATGCCAAGTGCGAATGGGTTGGCTGAAAGGACTGTAAGAACATTAACTGAAATTTTGCGAATGATGAGTACATGTGGTAATGATTGGGATTTGTATGTTGGTAGAGCGTTGGGGGCTTACAATGCAACAGTGCATAAGAGTACGGGTATGTCTCCATGTAAGTTTGTGTTAAATTTTGAAAAGATAATAAGACCGGGGTTGGGTGTGTCGGAGGATGATAGAGATGTGTGGAGGAAAGCAAATAAGAGGTTTGAAAGCTTTAAAGTTGGTGAGAGAGTGATGAAAGAAGTAATTGAAAAGGGTAGAATGAATGTAAATAAGGTGCGTGATAAATTTGAAGGTCCCTATGAGGTGTTAGAAGTTGGTTCGAGTGGATTAAGTTACGTTTTGGGTAAGTTGTGTGTGGGTGATATTGGGGAAAAAATTAGGGCCCACCACAACCAGTTGCGTAAATGGAAAGAGGTACCTGAGTATATCCAAGAGAATGGGATGAGTAAATGGTTGAAAAGGAACAAGGGTGAACCTAGTATGTATGAGGACTTAGGTCTGGAAGGTAAACAGTTAGTGTTAGTAGAATATAAGAAAAGGAAGAATACAAGAGCTTTAAGTAAAGATGAAAGAAGGGGAAATTTTATAAGTAAAAGTGAGAATAGAAATAAGTATGACAAGGGTGTAAATGTGCAAGTGTGTATGGAAGATAAATGTGTTAATACAGATGAATCATGGCTGAGTATGAATGATACCTATAGTGTGTGTGGCTTTTCCTTAGGTGATGTAAAAGAAAGGATGACGAATGCGAGAGTGAGAGATAGGAGAATGATTAGTAGTATGAATGAATCTTTTACTAAAGTTGAGAATGTTTTTGATGAAATGGATGAACTGTTTACAGAAATGAGTGTAATTATAGGGCCAGATGAGAACGAGGTCGATATGATTGTACATGATATATTAGATGATAGGGATTTAGATAGGAATAGTGTTAATGTAGCGAATGATTGTGATAAGGAAGAAGTGAATGAGAGAGTATATGGAGGCCCAGTTACTCGGAGTAGAGGTCCCGTTCCCGACTGCGACTGGGTTATGAAAAAAATAATGTAAGTGTTGTGTGAGAAGGATTTGGCAAAGTAAGGGGGGAGGAATGTGGAGGATTTATTTTTGCTTTATTTTTATTTTTTGTTTTTGCCAAATCCTGTGTGTGTGAGAGAGAGAGAGAGAGAGAGAGAGAGAGAGAGAGAGAGAGAGAGAGAGAGATTGTTGGTTTGAATGAGATTGTTTGTTTACATTTTTTAGTTAGGTTACGACAGTGGTGAATGTTTCGGAGCGAATGCTTTTTTTAATTGACTGCGTCCTGAGTCAGTTGTGTGAACGCTGGAATTATTATTTTTCTTCACCAGCGAGGAAGTAATTTTTAATTTTCTGAGTAAGTACAGTTTTGTTTATCTTTGCTTGTCGTGATTGTGAATGATAGGAACAATTTATTATTTATCTTTGATTATAGTGCGATAGTTCAGTTAGCTAGAAGTGTTCGTAAGTGTTTTTCTTTCTTTATTTTTGGCAGGCCGTGATTCCTCCTTTGGAGAGACCCAAGTTTTTTGAAAGTGGATGTATTGTTGATGACTTGGCCTGTATTACGATTTTGTTTGGACTGCTCATTTGATTGATCAACTGTTGACGACCTGGCCTGTTTATTACAATTAAGATTTAGGATGATGATGTTGATGATGATGATGATATCGACGACGATGACACCCATGACCCCGAGGAGTTAAGTCCGTTATGGAAATTGAAAACAATCTTCGGGTTTCATATAGTGGTGTTGTGCCATAAAAGACAGTTGGCTTGTGTGTATAGACAGTGTTGGTGTCTATAAAATATATATAAACACAGATATTTATTTGGGTGTTGGTGTGCGGTTGATTTAAGTTTTGTTAGGGGTTTCGTTGATTATTTGAATGGTGGTTATTATATATTTAGTGTGAAGTTTATGATTAGTTGTAAGTGTGATTATTATTTTGATTGTGAATGGTTCCATGTTAAGTATTGTGGTATTAGGAAATATAGTTTTAAGGGTATGTTTTGTTTTGTTTGTCCTTTTGTCCAAGAGTCCAGTTGATAAAGTAAGGGGAAAGTTTGTGTTGTGGGACCATTGTCAGTAGGTGTGATTCAGGGTGTGGGGCTTGTTTTTTTTAACATCCCGCCACAGCGTCAAGGTTTATAGAATACCTTTGCTTACATCAAGGTCTATAAAATATGTTGGCTTACATCAAGGTTTATAGAATACCATGGCTTACATTAAGGTGTATAGAATATATTGGTTTACACTAAGGTGTATAGAATACCTTGGCTTACATCAAGGTCTATCGAATACCTTGGCTTACATCAAGGTTTATAGAATACCCTGGCTTACATCAAGGTTTATAGAATACCTTGGCTTATACTTTGGCTTACATCAAGGTGTATAGAATACCTTGGCTTACATCAAGGTGTATAGAATACCTTGGCTTACATCAAGGTCTATCGAATACCTTGGATTACATCAAGGTGTATAGAATACCTTGGCTTACATCAAGGTGTATAGAATACCTTGGCTTACATCAAGGTGTATAGAATACCTTGGCCTACAACAAGGTCTATAGATTACCTTGGCTTACATCAAGGTCTATAGAATAGAATACCTTTGCGTACATCAAGGTTTATCGAATACCCTGACTTAAGTCAAGGTGTATGGAATTCCTTGGCTTACATCAAGGTGTATTGAATACCTTGGCTTACATCACGGTCGATAGAATACCTTGGCGTACATCAAGGTCTATAGAATACCTTGGCTTACGTCAAGGTGTATAGAATACCTTGGCTTACATCAAGGTGTATAGAATTCCTTGGCTTACATCACGGTTGATAGAATACCTTGGCGTACATCAAGGTCTATAGAATACTTTGGCGTACATAAAGGTGTATAGAATATCTTGGAGTACATAAAGGTCTATAATACCTTGGCTTACATGATTTTTCTATAATTCACAAAAGGCACAATATGTTAACATTGACGATACATTCTTTTCAAACGAGGTTGAACAGCAATTTGAAATCTTTACCAATGATATCAGAAACAAGATAAGATTATTTCCTCTTTTCTTCGCCTTTCGAAATTCCGAAAAAGTGATGAAGATTCGAGTCTTGGCCAGTGGCACTGGGTAAGGTCCATTTCGCTTAATGAAACGAGACCATAAAATACTTCCCACTCATTAAATGTCACTCTCGAGAATTAAAATGGACAGGTCAAATTGCCTTTAACTAGTCATCAAACTCTGCCTCGCCCTCGAACCCATAAAGCGACCTCTGAAATGGTGATGTTGAGATATGAACCTCACGCAGTGCGCAGTAGGCATTACACGAGGATCTCTGCTGCGTCCCTTCGACTTCGAGCTGCACCTACTTTTTAGATTTCTGCTATACCTCCATTTGTCGTGCTGTCCAATTTCTTTCAACCTTCACTTCATAGTGCGATTTCCGGGAACTGAAAGGTCTCCTTGACACTGGAACAGGGCCATATGGCCGAAAATCATAAATTCATGACCACCTGCTGCTGCTTTATAAGTTGCGGTGTGATAGTACTGCAGAAATAAGTAATAGTACAATGATGATGTTGCTGTTCAACGAGGCAATTAGCATGCTTTCATGATCCTATGAATGTAATTGCATATTATTATTATCATTATCATTATCATTATTATTATTATTAGTAGTAGTAGTAGTAGTAGTAGTAGCAACAGCTAAGCTACAACCTTAGTTAGAAAAGCAGGATGCTAAAAGCCCAAGTGCTCCAACAGGGAAAAATAGCTGGGATTTAAAGTGTGCTTTTACCATGTTCTTGCGTTTATTTTATCCACATGTGGTTAGTAGAGTTCAATGTTTATAGATTAGCTGGTCTTATTCCAGCATTTCTTATGGTTTTTACGAGAGGCAATTTTAATCAAAATACTCCCAGATTTAGTCAGCCCAGAAGAGTAGCGTCCTATCTCACGGGGTAGGTTGACATTTTTTTCTCATCCCTCTATACAGTATTATTCTTATCTGTTATGATTGGTGTTTGATTAGAAATTAGGCTCAGTTAAAGATTTTTGTATAATTGATTTTACATCACGTATAAAGAAACAAATTGATTCCAAAGAAGTAATGAAAGCTGGCAGGGTCAATTTTCTAATTTCTGAGATTTACTCTCGTCAACGCAATCGACATACTGTCACTATATGGAACTTGGTTGGACCCTTGGTAAGATAATAGGAAGAATCACGCTGGAAATTG
>NC_090743.1:101953614-101956114 GCF_036898095.1 Palaemon carinicauda | reverse complement strand
CCAAATTGCAAACTAGGGAACAGATGATTACCTTCAGCAAACCTATTAAGCCGTTTTGCCAAAGGACGTTCAAAAACATTAGATGACATGGGAGTTATAGAACTTGGGTGGTAATCAGTTGGACTTGAGCTACCATAAACACATTTACATAGTGGAGTAACATTACCCATTCTCCAAGTGTTAAAATGTCTTCTTGTTAACTAGCGTAAAATAACAGATAACTTTGGAGCTAAGAAATTTGCAGTCTTTTTAAAAACAAAGGAAAAATATCAGGTAGTAGGTTGGCTAGGGCACCAGCCACCCGTTGAGATACTACCGCTTGAGATTTATAGGGTCTTTTGACTGGACAGACAGTGCTATATTGGATCCTTCTCTCTGGTTACTGTTCATTTTCCCTTTGCCTAGACATACACACCGAGTAGTCTAGCCTGTTCCTTATATCTCCTCTGTCCTCATACATGTGACAGCACTGAGATTACCAAACAATTCTGGGTGAAGAAGGGATACGCCTATCAATTATGTTGACTAGATTCTAATTCAAAGGGATAACAGGATCAACACTACTATACAATTGTGACCAATTGAAGCCTAAAATGTCACTCAAAATCCCATTCCAGTCGGTTTGAGAGTTCATATAAATCTTACATGAGTATGATACATCAGGCACAGGTTGCTCAGTCTTCATTACTAATGAAATCAAGGCATGATCAGATGTCCCAACTGGAGAACCAACCTAACTTGTTATAACGCCAGGGAAGTCTGTGTATGCGAGGGATGAAGCTCTTATGAGTAGAATAGGGAGGGGGGGGGGAAGGGGGATGGCATGGGGTATGGGACTGGAGACATAGAAGGGAAGTTTGATACACAATAAGTATTAGGACATCTATAAAGAGATTAATCTCCCTGGGAAATAAGATTTTTCAAATATTCCCTACTGATGAAATTACTCAAAAATTCGTTTTGGTCACTTACTGTGATACCATGGTTTAGAAATTATAATTAACTGTATTTTCCCATCTAGTTTCCAAACATTAATCCATGTGCATTTACTATTATTCTCATCACACTAGGATATCTTTTTTTTTTTTTTTAGTCTCTCATTGTATTATATTTTAATACGACTACATTAGCATTTTAGGTATTTAAAAGGGCATATATCTTAAGCGTTAATTTCCTTCGATAATAGTTAAAAAGAAAGGAGAAAGAAAAATTGTCTATAAATCTTTTTATTTTGTTTCATATGTTAATACTAAAGGTTTTAGTTGAAGCAAACTCGTATTAGCCAAGGCTTAATAACGTGTACCAAGATATTTATAAATGAATTTTAGAGTTTATTTATATCTAAAAACAAATTTTTATTTATTTTTAAAACAAACTCGCTCGAGAATAGTGTTGCTAATGAAACTATAGTTTTAGAACTTAATGGCCGAAAAAGAATGAAGTATTTTTGTTATTTGATTCTTCTCCCAGAATAAAATAAAATCTTGACACAAAGTTATCGTTTTGTCTCCCACAGTGCAATGTAGCCATTAATTATTGATGGTCTTTTCAGCTTCCCTTTGCACCTTCCAAACTGCGCCCAATCTTCATCTTTTTACGTTAGATTTTTAAAGGTTTTAAGGTTTTAAACAGGCAAAAGGAATAGAGACTGAATGCATATACATATGATCAGTGCCTAAGCCATCTAGGCCTAGGGTGGGCCAGGCAATGGCTGCTGATGATTCAGCAGGTCGACATGGAGTCGGCCTAATCCCACCCCACTCCATTGCTCAAAAGGGTGGTGAGGTTGCAGGTACTACTAGAAACTATCTATTGTTAGGCCGTAGAGTTTCCGATAGGCTACCACATTACCTCTGTTCCAGATTTTTTTCTTCCCTCTTGCTATCACACTTTCACTTCAGAACCTGAATGACCTCCAGGCCCCGGTACAAGCCATACAGTCAAAATTTCACAAATTCAATGCAAATAAAGATTTACAACATCAAATAAATGAAGTAACTTTCATAAAACATTTAAAAAATTTGGAGGAATTGGCTAACAATGTTACCTCAATTATATTTTCTCTCATGGCATTGACTCATTCAACCTCATCTTACTTCTATAAAAAAAAAAAAACTCACAAATATCTATTCAATGCAATCCATTCCTCAAAATTAGTTTGAAAGTATCGTGCATTTAATTTTGCTTCGATTCTTTCCTGAAATGGAACTTATAATTAAAATAGCATTGTATCCTGTAACATGGCTTTGGCTGAATCTAAATAACAATCAGACTTCATAAATATAAGGAGAGGAATAGATATCTTCACTGGTCTTCTCTCATGCATCGGCACTTTACAGCTTACACATAGTATAGTTCAAGACCGTCTCCTTTACCTCCAGACATGAATTCGTTCTTTATCGTAATCCTCTTCACTTTATCCTTGGCGAGTCCGCAGAAGGAAGCTTTGTTACAAGGTGTTAGGACGTTCAAACATCGTATCACAAGTAGTGCTGGAGCG
>NC_090743.1:101946114-101948614 GCF_036898095.1 Palaemon carinicauda | reverse complement strand
GAGAGATTTGTGTGTATAGGATGTAAGTGAAGGTAGTATGTGTAAGTGAGAGAGACACAGACTAAGAGGATGGTAGTGTGTAAAAATATACGTATGCTAGAGGGTAGGCTATGAGTGTGTTAGAGAGAGAGAGAGAGAGAGAGAGAGAGAGAGAGAGAGAGAGAGAGAGAGAGAGAGAGAGAGAGAGAGCCTTACCTTATTGCCTTATTTTTTGTTTGGGTTCCCCCAGGTCCCTCAGTGTGAGGCACCTCGTATATCCACCAGAGAGTTGCTAATACATCTTCCGGTGTATTTTGCATCTTCCAGTCTTGGATGGTCTGGGATGCATCTTAGGTATTTATCGAGCTGATTTTTAAACGCATCTACGCTCACTCCTGATATGTTTCTTAGATGAGCTGGCAGCACATTAAATAGTCGCTGCATTATCGATGCTGGTGCGTAGTGGATTAATGTCCTGTGCGCCTTTCTCAGTTTACCTGGAATGCTTTTTGGCACTATTAATCTACCTCGGCTTGCTCTTTCTGATACTTTAAGCTCCATGATGTTTTCAGCAATTCCTTCTATTTGCTTCCATGCTTGTATTATCATGTAGCGTTCTCTTCTCCTTTCTAGACTGTATAGTTTTAAAAATTGCAGTCTTTCCCAGTAATCAAGGTCCTTAACTTCTTCTATTCTAGCAGTATAGGACCTTTGTACACTCTCTATTTGCGCAATATCCTTTTGGTAGTGTGGGTACCATATCACATTGCAGTACTCGAGTGTACTACGCACATAAGTTTTGTAAAGCATAATCATGTGTTCAGCTTTTCTTGTTTTAAAGTGTCTGAATAACATTCCCATTTTTGCTTTACATTTAGCCAACAGTGTTGCTATTTGGTCATTGCATAACATATTCCTATTTAAAATTACACCAAGGTCTTTAATTGCTTCCTTGTTTGAGATTGTCTCATTATTAGGTCCCTTGTATGCATACACCATTCCTTCTCTGTTTCCATAATTTATTGATTCGAATTTATCGGAGTTAAATACCATCCTATTTATCTCCGCCCATTCATATATTTTGTTTAGATCTCTTTGTAGTGAGTTCCTATCTTCATCACAAGTAATTTCTCTACTTATTCTTGTGTCATCGGCGAAACTTCTCACTACGGAGTTTTCAACATCACAGTCTATGTCTGAGATCATAATAACAAATAGCAGTGCAGCTAATACCGTACCTTGGGGCACACCAGATATTACCTGGGCTTCATCTGATTTCTCGTCATTTGCAACCACTATCTGTTTTCTGTTTTGCAGGAATTCTTTTACCCATTTTCCTATCTTTCCCACAATATTATGCTTTCTCATTTTTTTCTCCAATATGTTATGGTCTACCTTGTCAAAGGCTTTTGCAAAATCTAGATAGATCACATCTGTGTCTTTTTCATTTATCATATTATTGTATATGTTTTCATAGTGAGCTATCAGTTGGGTCTGTGTACTTTTTCCAGGTACGAAACCGTGTTGACCCATATTAAACAAATTATTTTTGACCAAATGGTTCATTATTTTCTTTTTTATTACCCTCTCATACACTTTCATAATATGTGATGTTAGACTAACAGGTCTATAATTGCTTGCCTTTAGTCTTGATCCACTTTTGAAGATAGGGGTTATATAAGCTAATTTATGTTTAACATATATCTCGCTCATATCTATACTCTGTCTTAGCAGTATTGCAAGTGGCTTCGCGATAGTGTTTGCAGTTTTTTTTAACAAAATCGCTGGAACTCCATCTGGTCCGGCTGCCGATCCATTTTTAATTTCGTTTATAGCCGTGACAATATCTGCTTCATTAATATCTATATCCATTAGATATTCAACATTTTCTTCTCTCATTTCTGTTTCATTATTCTCATTCGCAATTCTTGGCGTGAACTCACTCTTATATTTTTCTGCTAATATGTTGCATATTTCCTTTTTTTCATTCGTTAGCCGTCCTTCAATTCTTAGAGGGCCTATTTCTATTCTCCTTTTATTCATCTTTTTTTGCATAGGAGTAAAGTACTTTGGGGTTTCTTTTTATATTTTGAAGTGTCCTTTCTTCTAAGTCCCTTTTTTCATTTTCTTTCGACTGTATAATCTTTTGTTCTGCATTTTCTATCTTACATTTTATTTCCCTCATTTTCCACACATTTTTTTCTTTTGCAAGATTTTTCTTCCACTTTTTAATTTTCTGAAATAAGATCCTTCTGTCTCTTGGTATGCACGTCTTTTGTTTATTGTTTTTTTCGGTACATATTTTTCAACAATTTTCTCCAGTATTTTGTACAGTATATCCGTATTTACCTGTATATTATCACTTATAAATACATTTTTCCATTCTTTATTCAGTTCTTCATTTATTTCTGACCATTTTATATTCTTACTGTAAAAGTTATATTTTCCATATCCTTCCCAAAGTTTTGTGCTTTTATTAATTCTGTGATCACTTGCTTTGGAATGAACTATCAATTCTATG
>NC_090743.1:101931114-101941114 GCF_036898095.1 Palaemon carinicauda | reverse complement strand
ACCTGATGACCAAAGTCGACGATCTTAAGAACAGCCACTTCACCACCTTCAAGCCCTCCATCAATGCCTCCACACTGACGCATAGGATAGCTATTCAGTATAGACCGAACCGGACGTGAATGCGGTAGGAAGCAGACGCTCACTCTGTGATGTGCTGGAATGGTGAAAAAGCCCCCAAAACTCGCATATACCACCCCTCACTTACGCCCCTACCAATGACCTCTCCAGCCACTTATTGACGCCCATCGGCTGCAGTTATGCTGCTGCTACTCCAGATTCGGGGCTGCTGTGAAGAAACGTGCAAATGGTTGTCAGTGGCCAAAAATCCTGTAAGTTGGCCATCGCTTGTGGCAGTGGCCTCCCCTGTCAGTGGTCGTTTCTTTTTAAATGGTGCAGGTACGGGCGTGTAAGTTTTGCTAGCCGTTTACTTCTGCCAAGGCCACTCGTCAAGACACGACGTCCACCTGGTAGCTGCCATGGTTATAAAAGCCTTACATTATCGTTTGGAAGTTCCAAATATTATTGGAAGTTTCTCGTTGCTATTGTTACATTGCCAATCCTCGATGCGGATTTCCTCTCCCATTTCCGCCTGCTAGTTGATGTTGCTCACCAATGATTGGTCAATGCAGACTCATACTCCTCCACAACTCTTCAACCTGATTCCCCAACATTGCTCTCCACATCAGAGCACTCACAGATGCCTATCCCCACCTCCTCACGTCGTACCCATAAGTTTTCTGTTCAGAATTTCATGAAACGCCCTTGGTTCCCACAAAACACGGTATTTATCACCATGTCAAGACGAAAGGACCCTCACTGTTCGCCAAATTCAAGTGTCTAGCGCCAGATCGTTTGACAGGCTCGAAATGGTAGAAATGGGACTTTGCCAAAAGGCCTGAAGCCTATGGTCGTCACACTTACACATTGTCCTAAGGAATGATAGCTCTCTGTGTCAATGTGGGGATTGCAGTTGCCTGAACACGCAGTCAGAACTGGATCACTCTCCCCTCCCAAACATCGCCGACGTGACTTACTTTCACAAAGTGAAGGATATCTCCACGCTTGACCTCCTGAAGGGGTATTATCAGGTGCCCATGAACCTAGAAGATATCCCCAAGACTGCCATCACCACCCCCTTGGGTACATACACCTTCAATTACTCCTGTTTTGGGTAATGCTGGGGTCACTTTTCAATGTCTCATGGATGGCATCTTAGGGGACCTCCTCTTCTGTGTATGTTATTTGGACGACATATTTGTTTTGTTCTCTTCCTCCAAAGAGGAACGCCTCCGTCACCTACGCATTGTGCTTGACCGCCTACAACAGAACGGCCTTGTAGTTTGGTATGACAAGTGTACCTTTAGCGCCAATGAAGTATTGTTCTTAGGGCACTACATAAATCCTGAAGTAGTCCACCCCCTCCCTGAGAAGTTAGCAGCCGTTCAGAACTTCCCCACGCCCTCAACCGTCAAAGCGCTGCAAGACTTCTTAGGCATGATCAACTATTATCACTGTTTCCTGCCAGCCATCACACTACTCTTGCCCCCTTTACGCCCTTCAATGGCATGCCAAAGGACCTAAAGTGGGGTCCCCTTCAAGAAGCAGCTTTCTACAACTCAAAGAATGCCCTATCAACCACTGTTGATCTCACTTTTCCTGTGCCACATGCACCTCTCCTTCTCTCCACCAATACCAGCAACGTCTCAATTGGTGCAATACTCAGCAGGTGGTCAATGGCTCACCTTGCCCCTTGGCCTTATTCAGTAGGAAATGTCCAAGGCGGAATCCAACTACTCTACCTTCAATAGTGAATTGTTTGCAGTGTACTTGACTGTCTGTCACGTTGGCCAGATTTCACCTAGGATTGGATCACAATGCCTTGTCAGAAACCCAATGGAAAGATCCAAAGTGCCAAGCATGTGGGACGTCCTGTACCTCCCTCCGTTGGGAAGAGGTCTTGCTCTACGACTCCAACACCCTCCTCTTTGACGTCAGTATTGGTAAACCCAGACCGTTGGTACCTGTTCCCATGGGCCGACAGGTGTTTGATCGCATTCATGGCCTTTCACATCCCTCGCACAGATCTACTGCACAGCTACTGAAGACGAAGGTCATTTAGCACGGCATTACTAAGGATGCTAAGGATTGGGTCTGCTCCTGTATTTCATGCCAAACTTCAAAAGTACATCAACACATGGCTTCAGGAGTGGGCACCTTTCCTCAAATTCCATGTCAATCTGCCCACTTTCACCACTCAATTGTGGACATCATTAGCAATTATCCTGCGAATCACTCTACATCAGACGAATGCTTACACCCCTCCTGCCAACGGAATGGTTAGATGTTTTCATCGTACCCTCAAAACAGCTTTCATGTCCTGCTGAAAGGACTCCATTTGGTTTACCCAGCTTCCATGGGTCCTCTTGGGACTAAGGACCACTCCTAAAAACGCCCTGCATGTCTCAGTAATTAAAATGCGTATGGCGACCTGTTGGTCGTCCCTGCAACCTCCTCTGACAATCTCCAGTGCCTAAGTAACTTTGGAAAATTTACTCCATGCCACCAGACTTAGAAGCCCCAGCTAAGCAACACATACCAACAGATCTGGACTCTATAGTGCACGTTTTCCTTTGCAATGACACTAGCAAGCCACCACTAAGCCCCCATTAAGAGGATCCTTTCCTTGCGATCCATTGTATGTCGTAGGCTTTCTTCACCAACATTCGTGGCAAAGAAGACTGGGTCTTCATTGATCGCCTGAAACCTCCTTATTTCCTGCTAGATGAACCACCTACAGTATGCCTATTTCACTTGTATGTTTTTTTAGTGGGGAGCCATGTACCACATGTGTTTCATATACATTTTTGCTTTTTATCTTATCACTTGCTCTTCCCTGCACTGTTAATAAATCAACCTGTATTAACCTGATAGCTTATATTTAATTTGGTTTAAATTTTTTAGACTTGCTTGATCACAAGTCCTGGTATTTAAGCTCAATGTCTGTTAAATAAAATTTTTTTTGTATTCACCTCACCTTTCGGTTATCACCTAACTGACGCCTCGCATAATAGTAGGCAGAGTAATGAGAAACTTGATCTTCCTCATTCCGGTTTTCCTTAGGCTAAACTAATAAGTTTACCTTTTTGATCACCAAGAAGAGTTTCTTTTAGCACTTGTTAGGGAATTGGTAATGTTACTCCATTATGCAAATGCATTTGTAGTAGCTCACGTCCCACTGATTATCGCCCTATTTCTTTAACTCCCATATTATCTTAAATTTTGTAACATCTTTTGACAAAATTTTTTAATTGGCTTTTGACAAAATTTCTTAATTGGTTTGCTTAAGGTAATCATCAGTCTGTTCCCTAGTTTACATTTTGGCTCTCCTAAAGTCCTTGGAGCATTTGATACCCTTTTTACAGTCTCCAATGCTGTAAAGAAATCCCTTGATTATGGTCAGGAAGTACGTGTGATTGACCTTAATTTTAGTGCTGCCTTTTACTGTTTTAATCATGAGGCCCTAGTTTTTAAACTCGGTTGGGAGTAGGTGGGTCTTTTCTTGGTATCATTATTGAATTTTTAAGTAACAGACTGCTGAGCAGCTATTCGTGGGTACCATAGTGAGTATAGGAATGTGATATCTGGTGTTCTTCAAGGTTGTGTTCTTGGCCCACTAATTTTTCATACTATATACATATGGCATGTGGTTTGGCTTAGAAAATAAGTTTGTTGTGTATATAGATGATGTTACTCTTTGCATCAATTCTATCTCCTGAATCTGGGGAGGCAGAATCCCTTAATAGAGATCTAGCTAAAATTAGTGTATGGTGCAAATCATGGGGCATGAATTTGTATTCTAACAAAACTCGCAATGTATGATTGTAAGTAGGTCGAGCACAGTTGCTCCTCAACATTCGGATTTCATCGTTGAGACTGTTCTTTAACTTTGTATGACACTTAAAATTTTAGATGTGATTCTCAACAGCAAGTTTACTTTTGAGAAACAAATTAAGGGTCTCTTCTTAAATTGCACAAAAAATTGGCTTTCTGAGAAAGTTTTGTAGGATTTTTGGTGATCAATTTCTTCTGAAGTGTTTTAATTCTTTCATTCTACATTGTTTCGAGTATTTTTCTCCTATATAGCTGCTTCCCATCTTAATTTTGTTGGACAAGAAGTTACTGTCTACTAGATTTCTTATTCCTGATCTAGATATTAATCTCTGGCACCTTCGCTCATTTGATTAGTTATGCATGTTGCATAAGATTTTTCATAATTCTTACCATTCTTTACATTCAGATCTTGTTCGTACTAGTAGGCATGCAGTTTATTCTAATAGTCATGCCTTCTCCATCATGAAGCTAAATATTACACAGTATTATAGAAGTTTTATTTCAGCTGTGATTAAGTTGTGGAATTATCTTCCTAATTGGGTGGTTGAATCGGTAGAACTTTAAAAGTTTAAACTTGCAGCAAGTGCTTTTATATTAAAAAGGCTGACATGTCTCTTTTTATAGTTTATATATGAAAGATCTGTCATAATGTTGTTGCTGTTCTTAATTGTTTTTACTTGTTCATTATTTCTCGCACAGTTTACCTATTTCCTTATTTCCTCAACTCACTGGGTCATTTTCCCTGTCGGAGCCCTTGGGCTTATAGCATCTTGCTTTTCCAACAAGGGTTGTAGCTTAGCTTGTAATAATAATGATATACTAAGTTTCCCAAAATGTATTCTCTAATTTGCTGGAAAAAATACTGGCACAGATGGCATAAGCACAAAATGGGTCCTTTGACTGGCCAGACAGTTCTACATTGGATCCTTTTCTAGTTACAGCTCCTTTTGCCGTTGCCTACACAGACACCGAATAGTCTGACCTATTCTCTCCACATTCACCTCTGTCCCCATACTTGACAACGCTAAGATTACCAAACAATTCTTCTTCGTTCAAGGGGTTAACTATTTCCATGAAATGGTTCAATAGCCACTTTCCTTTTCGTAATGGCAGAATGGGCTCCAATGTGAAGTTAAGGTCAAGTTGTAGATTAAATGTATTTATGATTATAGCTTGCAGAAAATGTGTACTTTACCAAAGTCTTAGATTATACTATCAAACCTTCCCAATCTAGCTTTGGCAAGCAACTCTTCTAGGACGACACTCCAAAATCAAACCATTGTTCTCTGGTCTTGCGTAGAGCCATAGTTTCTGTGCTTTGGTCTTTCATGGGAGAGTGGTGCTTTGTTGAATGTCGATGTTGAATTGAGAGTTACTTGTGGAAAAAGATCAGTTTAAGTACTTAGGGTCTGTTGTTGCTGCAAATGGTGGAGTGGAAGCAGATGTACGTTAAGAGTGAATGAAGGATGTAATGTGTTAGGGACAGTGAAGTGAGTAGTAAAGAATAGAGGGTTAGGAAAGAATGTAAAGAGAGTTTTATACGAGAAATGGATTGTATCAACTGTGATGTGTGGATTTTAGTTGTGGGGAAGGAAGATTATTGAGACAGAAATTGAATGTGTTCGAGGTGACGTGTCTGAGTAGTATGGCTGGTTTATCAAGATTACATAGGATTAGGAAAGAAGTAGTGAGGGTGAGAATGGGTGTAAGAAATTAATTAGAAGCTTATCAAGACCCTTGTTGGGTCGTGGTGCAAGTTCTTATTGCACGAATAGGGAGGACAGTGATAGTGTAAATATCCTTAGTAAAACTTGCCAGTGGTAACGAAAACACTTGGGAAAACTTAACAATATTTATTAACAACAATTTTTCTGAAAAGCCAACCTTGTGACTACCTAACAATTTAACAGCTTAACACTAAACAAATAACAATTAATGGTTAACAAATAACTAAATGAACATTTTAACCAATTAATAATTCACAATTTTTACTTAACCAACAATAACAAAATTCCCTAACGGGAAACCACACAAACTCAACGTGAGAGAGTCAATTAATGATTCAACACCCAAATGGGTAACTACAAAAACATTCCCCGAAGGGAAACAACACACTCTCAACCAGAGAGAGTTAAATAAAATAAATGAACATTAAACAAAAGAAAAATACTAAATACCTAGCCAAATCACACTCTTTGAGGCTGGAGAAAAACAACACCCACAGCTCCAAATAAGGTAGCGGCTCCACAAGCACACTACTACTGTAGGGAGTACAGTTCCGTAGGACTCCTCACCAAAGGCAGGGAAATATAGCCCCAAATCAATAAAAATGGGTAATAAAAGTTCCTACCTGGCTACTGTCTCCCTATGTATCACCAGAGCTCCAAGGCTCCCGCAGCTGGTCATGACGACGATGCGTCGACGGGGTGTTTCTGCAGAGTCCTCCTCAAAGCTGGGATTTAATGCATCGGCTATGCAGACTTCAGAAGAGAGCACCAAGAACAGCAAAACACCGCAGGTGGCAGAAATGCACCTGCAAAAAGCCGTCAGCGGTGGGTGGTGCAGTCCTCAAAAGGCTCAATTTAGCTAGCAGATGTGGTAGGTCCAGGAAGCCTTAGGTCTCGACTGTTTACTTTAGTGATGGAGTCCCTCACTAGTAAACACCGGAGTCTTTCCATCCAAGTATTCGGAAAACGCAGAAAAGAAAACAAAGCGTTAAACTAGACACTTATAAATTAAAATGAGCGAGGAGTAGGTTAAACCAGCATTTCAACAGAAAAAGCTTTAAATTTGCAAATAGTGCCTGTTGGATAGGAATTTTTACATAAAACAAATAAATGTAGAAACAAGGCTGATAAAAATCAAATAAAAAATTACGTTAATCCATAATAAAGCTAGGACGGATATGAATGTTGTTTAAAGGTTTAAAGGCTGCTTATGAATGGCAGTGGCAAGGGACAATGACATTGCCCTATCGATTAGGGCAGTGCCTTAGATACTGACCATATATACATTTGATCAGTGCCCAAGCCCCCTCTCCACCCAAGCTAGGACCAAGGAGAGTCAGGCAATGGTGGCTGATAACTCAGCAGATAGACCTATAGGCTCCCCCAAAGCCCCCATGCTTAGGTCACAAGGATGGTGAGGTTGAAGCGACCAAAGAAACTAACGATTTTGAGTGGACTTGAACCCCAGTCTGGTGTTCACCAGTTAGGGACGTTACTACATCTGCCATTTGGAGATAATGGAAAATGGCAGCCTGGAGAAGAAGGTGATGAATGCAAGAGTTAATGGGAGAAGTACAAGAAGAAGGCCAAAGTTTGGGTGGATGGGTGGAGTGAAGAAAGCTCTAGGAGTCTAGGTGATAGGTTGATAGATGTTAAAGAGAGACAAAGAGTGTGCTAGAAATGGGAATGAATGACGGGCGATTGTGACGCAATTCTAATAGGCCTTGCTGCTTCTTCCGGTCACTTTGGTGACCCTTGAAGTAGCAGCAGTAGGGGATTCGTCATATGAAGCTTCATTTGGGGTTGATAACGGGGGAAGGTGGGCTGTGGCACTCTAGTAGTACCAACCAAACTCAGCTGAATACCTTGTCAGGCTGGGAGAAGCTAAGAGAGGAAAATTTCCATTTGTTCTTTTTTATGTCGTCTATCCCCCAAATTGGGAGAAGTGCCTTGGTAGAGGGATGGAAGAATGTATGTATGTATGTATGTATTTGTAGTAGATTTTTGAGATGTCAAATGATAACACATAATGAAATTTGGTGACAAGATTTTTAATATTTGTATTAATGGCTTAGGTTGGACAAGACTCCACCCATTTCCTTAGAAGTAGTAAGAAGAGTAACCGTTTATCAGTTTTGCTATGGTGACACTTAACGACATATGTTAAACGATTTCCCCTGAGTTTTGGCAGGCTATTGAATCTAACTGTACCTCCGGTACCAGCTGGACGGGTTTCTGCATTTTTTTTCCAACCATTCCCTTTGATCTCCTTCCATCTACTGTAGCTCTTCAGCTTCTGTCTTATTCCAGTGTTCCCTTCCCTCACTTGAAAGTTTTTTACAGGCGACCGCTTTTGTGTCGAGAAATGGCACTCACTCTTGTTACTGCTAATACTGGTGATAAAATATCTATTTTAATGTTTTTACTGTTCTTGAGATATTTTATACTATTCCTTACTTCTCTTGTAGTTTATTTTTTTTTCCTAATTTCCTTTCTTCACTGGGCTATTTTTCCCTGTTGGAGCCCTTGGTCATGTTGCATCCTGCTTTTCCGACTAGGGTTATATATTAATTTAGCTAATAATGATAATAATAATAATAATAATAATAATAATAATAATAATAATAACAAGAACAATGATATTAATAATGATAAAAAGCGCTGCTATATTCGAACATTTTTTCTTCCCCTTCCGTCTTGCTCAGCTGTGAGACCATTAGCTGCTTCTCACAAGAAATTTAAAGGAAACTTGCAGTCCGTGAAATTAACTGAACCTGAAATTAGAAGTTTAAGGACTTCGCCACATCTTTTACATTTGCCATTAGGAAGTTTGAACCTTTTAAAGCGAATTCGTAATCGTTGCTCACTGGCAGTGAAAGAACTCGCAAGTGAATGCTTTTTTTTTCAGCGGGCTTTTCTGTCCGACAATTGTGATATTTTTGATCATATAGAATTTTTTTTTTAGAAGGGTATGATGCTATAGTTTGGCCAGTGGTTGGTTAGGGGGGGTGAGGTTGCAGGATATTTCTCGATATTTTTATTTTTTTTTTTTATTTTTTTAATTATACCTACACATTCTTAGAGGTTACATTGCGATTACACATATTCTTGTAAGATCTTTGACTTAGGTTAACTTCGAGAACTTTTGAAATGCATAAGCAGTAAGACTAAAACAATATGCCAAGAAAACATAGCAAAATGGAATGCTTAAGTTTTTTTTTTATTAATTCTTCGAATTAAATTCTAATCCCAATAAGTAAGAAAAAATATCCTAAAATCATTTAAAAACAAAATTTGAACAGTTACAACATGTTAAGATAATAGTTTTATACTAATCCATATTTTCTTTTTAAACCTCAAGATTTTAGACACTCTCATTGAAGATTGTTGTAAACTCGGGGGCATTCAACCTGAGTAAACGTCCTACATCTTAAATGCATTTAAGTAGTATCTTTAATTAAACACTTATTATTATTATTATTATTATTATTATTATTATTATTATTATGGTTATTGTTATTGTTATTATTATTGTTATTATTATTATTATTTTTATCATTAATATTATTATTATTATTACTATTATTTTTATTATTAATATTATTATCATTGTTGTTATTATTATTATTATTATTATTATTTTTATTATTATTATTATTATTATTATTTCTATTATCATCATTATTATTATTATAATTATAATTATCATTATTATTATTATTATTATTATTATTATTATTATTATTATTATTATTATTATTATTATTACTTCGAAAGACTTACTTAAATCCTTGACGTTAAATCCTTGACCATTACTGAACTCTTTTAAAAACCGTCGCGAAGATTAGTTTTTGATTTTACATCACTACCAGAGTACCAGTAACAAGATCTCTACCAGTTTAGTGGACAAATTCTAAGCTTTTTGGAATTTCTTGAGAATCCCTTATTTCAATCCCAAATGCACTTTAAAATGATAACATAATTGATTCACTTATTTCCTTAACGAAATTTTTCACATACAGTATATGCAATTCATACAGTAGAATTCACTTAAAGCCATCGTTGACGTAAATTGTAAATGAGTTAGATTCAGCGGAATTAAATTCTCTCTCTCTCTCTCTCTCTCTCTCTCTCTCTCTCTCTCTCTCTCTCTCTCTCTCTCTCTCTCTCTCTCTCATGTATTCATTCGCCTTGCCGTCGTTTTCGCCTGTTGCAATTAAAACTTACCCTCTCTGCTCCAAAGACACCAGAACTCCAGAAGGTTTTTCTTGTTCAATTAAGGGGAAATAGTCTACGGCAACCCCCTCCCCCTCCTCTCCCTTCCCCCTCCTCTCCCCTACCCCCTCCTCTCCCTCCCCTCCCTCCCCTCCCTCCCCTCTATT
>NC_090743.1:101888614-101926114 GCF_036898095.1 Palaemon carinicauda | reverse complement strand
TTTGAAGATTAAAAACAGAAAGTTGGCAAGCTTTCAAATGTTGTTCGCATTTGCTACCTATTCGACAGGAATACTTTCAGCCTTTTCAACAATACATGTAACATATCTTCGCCTCCACGGAATTCTTGGAATAAAGACAGCCTTTGGTTACTTGACCTTTGATGGAGGCGTTTGATACCAGGGTCTATTCTGGCACACATTGATGGTGCAATTGCAATAGAAAAGGATGGTGGAATTTTGAAGTTTTTTTTTAATCAGAGCCAAAATAGGTTAGGATACTTTTATTGTTTTGTTTCATTTTACATATTTTGATATATTGACAATATATCCTTCCCTTCTACAAAGTCATATTTTCAATATTAAGTTGCTGGTAAACTTGGCTGTAACACTGCTTATATATGGTATATGCATATAGTTATATCACCCTCTTTATGCGCGGTCTGTTGTCTATTATTTATTAAATATTTGATATTTCCACTGTAAAGTTAACATCATTCCTTTTTCCATTAAAGAGACAATACTACAAATATTTAATATTTTTTTTGTTTTTGCTTATGAACAACTATGTTCTTTTGTTACCAGCTAATGGTCATTTTATACTTATCAAACTGGTAAAAAATCTTTTATCAGTATTTCCACGAAAGACATCAGTTTTAAGCAAAGGGATTTCCACCAGCTTATAGCCCGGCTAAATTAGGCGTCTTTAGTTATGCTGTAATTGAAATAGCCTTAACCCCAGCAACTGTAACCAGAAATGGTCATTTCCCTTCTTCGTGCCTAATTGGATGGTGTCCTCAACATCTCGTTCCTTCTTCCTTAATGTCCAATTACAAAGAAAAGCGTTGACACTGAGAAGGGGAAGTACTGAAGTACTGTACACTGATACTGATTTTGTCGTTTGATACTTGAAATCTTGATTTACTTTTTGTTTGCATGTATGTAGAATCAATCTCTCTCTCTCTCTCACTCTCTCTCTCTCTCTCTCTCTCTCTCTCTCTCTCTCTCTCTCTCTCTCTCTCTCTCTCTCTCTCTCTTATATATATATGTATATATATATATATATATATGTGTGTGTTAATATATATTCTATATATTATATATGATATAATTTATATAATGATAGAATATATGCGTTATATATAAATATATATATATATATATATATACTATATATTATATATATATATATATATGTATGTATACATATGTATATGCATATCTATGTATATATATGCACAATTATGTATATATATATGTAAATATTTTATATATATATATATATATATATATATATAATGTATATATTTATATTTATATATATGCATAATTATGTATATAAATATGTAGATATTATATATATATATATATATATATATTTATTTTTATATATGCACAATTATGTATATATATGTACATATTTCATTCTTTATATATATATATATATATATATATATGAGAGAGAGAGAGAGAGAGAGAGAGAGAGAGATATATATATATAGAGAGAGAGAGAGAGAGAGAGAGAGAGAGAGAGTGTGTGTTTTAGCGTGTGCGTATGTGTTAAATACCACCCTAAAATATGAAACACTGTAAACCAATATTTCCCAAAGCAGAGGAATGTAGGCAAAGTTGAAGCTACCATGGGTGAAATAATCACACTGCTCTCTATGGCTATTCTGTTAGTTGTTACTAACCCCTCTAAATTTTTTTAAATAAATTAATAAAGTTAGCTTTTTCTCTAGTTTTTCTCTCATACACATGTAGGGGGAAATATTTTGGTCGGAGTTCGTGGAGGGGTATAAAGCCCGAAAAAAACAAAATGTGGAATCATTGTTACAAATCATTGCCAATTTCACCCATGGTCAATATATTTTCATATAGAACAGAAGGTCGTGAAAGAGGACAGTCTATTTGCCCTTTTTGTTCGAAATGTGAAAACTTATTTCTTTTAATATGTAGCAGGTGTTACTTGGGACTAGGGAAACGAAAGGTCCAAAACATTAAAGAAGAATTTAGCAAACTGTTTTCTGAAGAAATAAGTGGATCAAATTCTTACATGTTTATGTACTTTAATTATTATTACTGAGTCCTTTTTTCAACGGTGGGCTCTTGACATTGCTTTCCAGCATGTTATTGGAGTGAGTTAGTTTCTTACCATCTGATCAATTAAATATATTATTTTCATCTTTAACGATTATTATAGTTTTTATTTTTTCTGTATATACTAACGATAAAGAAAGCACAAGATGTCAGTATAGTCTTTTTCCGAATGTGATCGTATTCATTTTTATATAGAATCGTTAGTGGCAACCTGCACGTCTGTGATAGTTTTGCATTTTTTAAGCCTCCACTCAGTTTGTTAAATGATCGGTAGTTATGATTTTTCATTTTGAAGGTACAGAAATATCCAGATATGTATCATGCTTTGATATAAGCTACACCCGTATATTAGATTGTAATCGGACATTTCTGAAGAGAAAGAAAATACCCTCTCTCTCTCTCTCTCTCTCTCTCTCTCTCTCTCTCTCTCTCTCTCTCTCTCTCTCTCTCCTCTCTCTCTCTGGGGGTATTGGAGTTAATTGAAAATCACCGGTGAGGAAGTCCTCGTCTACGGGGCCAAATTGACCGAAAACTCGTAGAAGTCTGCAAAAGGAAGGAAACTATTACACAGGGAAGGAACTCTCTGCCAAAGAAAGTCAAGTAGAAAGGTAGATGATTGTGGTGGTTTCCGGGGTAAGGAAGCTTGGGAAGTCAATAAAACAAATAGTTGGGTTTTTTATGATGACCAAAATCCACGATTTCTATAGACTATAGGTGTCATGAATTTAATACCTTTAACTCCTGGTTTAGGCTTGAAAAATATATTGCGTTACCAACCCATTGGTCTTTCACGTGGAATGAAATTAGAAGAATAACTGATTTTTTTTTCTTCCAGATATATAAATCTAACAGAGAGAGAGAGAGAGAGAGAGAGAGAGAGAGAGAGAGAGAGAGAGAGAGAGAGAGGGAGAGGGAGAGAGAGAGAGAGATGCAAAGATTGTTGTCGAACACATGTTCAAATCTAGAGAGAAATAGTATTGTTTTCCTCTGAGTATTGCATTAAACATCCAGCCTCTACTCAAAAATATGGAGACTTCCTTATGATTGAAGGCTTCAGGAAAGGGAGTTTGTCATCTAGACATGGCTAATTTTCATATTTTTTTCTAAAAGTAATTTATGGATATTGCACATTATTTTGACCCTTGAATAAGCAAATAAATTATGAATGTAGTCTTGGGTTAGAGAGTTGAATTACATGGATTGTTTGATAACATGACCAAATTGTTCCTTCAACGTAACGGACTATTTTTTTTTTTTTTTTTATTATCCCCACGACCATTCCACTCACTCAAGACCATAAACAGATAACAGACCATCGGTCCTTTATTTTTATGTATCTACAGTATATAGTGTTGGATAAATAAGCGGACATTGTCCAGTAATTTTGGTTCAGTTTATACAAATTATCCTGTCTAAACTTATGTCCCATGAGGTATATTTCCCGAGTTTTACGAGACGTTACATACCCATATATATGAAGCGTTTGGTAGTTTCATAAAATTTCTTGCTTTCATATACAGTACATTCAAAATTCAGTGTAGGAAGTCTAATCATTGTGTTTCCTGCGTTCTTTTATTAAGTCATATAGCAACAGAACCAGTGTTGATATTCTTGTGAAGTGACTAAAACTTCCGATGCACTGTAGTAATTTTTTTCTTTTTGGTGCTGCATAAGGGCGGAATTCCCGTTCCATTGCGTCTCTCTCTCTCTCTCTCTCTCTCTCTCTCTCTCTCTCTCTCTCTCTCTCTCTCTCTCTCTCTCTCGTCACAATTTGTGTTGTGAATTCTAGATAATATTCTAAAGATACTTGTATTGTCATTAAGTTACTTTGTCTATGCCCGTACTTGTGTATGTTTGCATGCATATATGCCTTTGTGTACACATAGACGGATCCGTCAGTAGTTTATTTCGTGTTTACTTGTTGGATTGTGCAAGACGTTGTTTGTAGCAGCTTTTCAGACGTATATATTCGGATAGCCTATTGTAATGTCTTCATAACTAGCTCTATATGGTCGCATAATCACCTGTTCGTGGCTGCGTAACCAAGTGCATGTGACAGTATAACCAGACATGTCCGCGTAACCAGTATCCACATATGTACTGCACCTAGTTTCTGTACCAGGTTAATGGCCTGCGTAATTACCAAGACCCTGTGGTGGCAAAAGGCGTGGCCATTGCTATCCTTAACTTGAATTGGTGGGATTTTAATCAAATGGCTATCAGTGGGACTAGGAGAGCCATTCATGCCAATGAGTGCAGCAAGGGAAGGCTGAATTGTGAGCGCAGCAAGGGAAGGGTAATTGTGAGGCAGCATGGGAAAGCTAAATTTTGGGTGCGGCAAGGGAAGGCTGAGTTGTGAGTGCAGCAAGGGAAGGCTGAATTGTGAGTGCAGCATGGGAAAGCTAGAATGTGGGTGCAGTAAGGGAAGGCTAGATTCTGGGTGCAGCAAGTGAAGGCTAGATTGTGGGTGCAGCTAGGGAAGTCTGAATTTTGAGTGCAGCCAGGAAAGGCTAAATTGTGAGTGCATCAAGGAAAGGCTAAATTGTGAGTGCAGCAAGGAAAGGCTAAATTGTGAATGCAGCAAGGGAAGACTAAATTGTGTGTGCTGCAAATCAAGGATAAATTGTGAGTTTAGCAAGGGAAGGCTATAATGTGAGTGCATTAAGGGAAGGCTATATTATGAGAGCATCAAGGTAAGGCTAAATATTGAGCGCATCAAGGGATGGCTATATTGTGAGTGTAGCAAGGGAAGGCTGCATTGCTAGTGCAGCAAAAGAAAGTTGTTTTGCCAGTGCAGCAAGAGAAGGGTGGATTGCTAGTGCAGCAAGGGAAGGATGAATTGCTAGTGCAGCAAGGGAAGGCTGAATTGCTGGTGCAGCAAAGGAAAGGCTGAATTGCTAGTGCAGCAAGGGAAGGCTGAATTGCTAATGCAGCAAGGGAAGGCTAAATTGTAGGATTAGCAAGGGAAGGCTAAATTTAGTTGATGGCAGGGGAGGGTTAAATTATTGGTGCTAAGTTGTGGGTGCAACGCAGAAAAGCTAAGTTGTGGGTGTGTCAGAGAAAGACTAAATTATGAGTAAGGCAAAGGAAAGCTAAAATGTGGTTGGAGCAAGGGAAGGCTAAGTTGTGTGTGTAGCAAGGGAAGGCTAAATTGTGTATGCAGCAAGGGAAGGCTAAATTCTGGGTGCAGCAAGGGTAGGCTAAATTCTGGGTGCAGAAAGGGAAGGCTAAATTTTGGGTACAGCAAGGAATTTGAAATTGAGTGCAGCAATGGAAGGATACATTATAGATGCAGCAAGAGAAATCTGAATTGTGAGTGCAGCAATGTAAGGCTATATTGTGTGTCCAGCAAGGGAAGGCTATATTGTGGGTACAACAAGTGAAGGCTTAATTGTGAGTTTATCAATGGAAGGCTAAAATTGCGAGTTCAGCAAGGGAAGGCTAAATTGTGGGTACAGCAAGGGAAGACTAAATTATGGGCACAGATAGGGAAGGTAAAATTGCAAGTGCAGCAAGGGAAGGCTACATTATAGATGCAGCAAGAGAAGTCTGGATCGTGAGTGCAGCAATGTAAGTCTAAATTGTGTGACCAGCAAAGAAAGGCTATATTGTGGGTGCGATAAAGGAAGGCTAAATTGCGAGTCCAGCAAGGGAAGGATAAATTGTGGGTACAGCAAGGGAAGGCTAAATTATGGGTACAGCAAGGGAAGGTGAAATCGTAAATGCAGCAAGGGAAGATTATATTATAGATGCAGCAAGGGAAGTCTGAATTGTGAGTACAGCAAGAGAAAGCTAGAATGTGAGTGCAGTAAGGGAAGGCTAGATTCTGGGTTCAGCAAGTGAAGGCTAGATTGTGGGTGCAGCTAGGGAAGTCTGAATTTTGAGTGCAGCAAGGAAAGGCTAAATTGTGAGTGCGATAAAGGAAGGCAAGGGAAGGATAAATTATGGGTACAGCAAAGGAAGGCTAAATTATGGGTACAGAAAGGGAAGGTGAAATTGTAAATGCAGCAAGGGAAGATTATATTATAGATGCAGCAAGGGAAGTCTGAATTGTGAGTGCAGCAATGTAAGACTAAATTGTGTTACCAGTAAAGGAAGGCTATATTGTGGGTGCAACAAGTGAAGGCTAAATTCTGAGTGCATCAATGGAAGGCTAAATTGCGAGTCTAGCAAGGGAACACTAAATTGTGGTTACAGCAAGGGAAGGCTAAATTATGGGTATAGCAAGGAAAGGTGAAATTGTGAGTGCAGCAAGGGAAGGCTATATTATAGATACAGCAAGGAAAGTCTGAATTGTGAGTGCAGCAATGATAGGCTAAATTGTTTGACCAGCAAAGGAAAACTATATTGTGGGTGCTGCAAGGGAAGACTACATTATAGATGCAGCAAGAGAAGTCTGAATTGTGAGTGCAGCAATGTAAGGCTCTATTATGTGTCCAGGAAAGGGAGGCTATATTGTGGGTGCAAAAAGTGAAGGCTAAATTGTGAGCGTATCAACGGAAGGCTAAAATTGTGATTCCAGCAAGGGAATGCGAAATTGTGGGTACAGCAAGGGAAGGCTAAATTATTGGCACATCTAAGGAAGGTAGAATTGTAAGTGCAGCAAGGGAAGGCTACATTATAGATGCAGCAAGAGAAGTCCGAATCGTGAGTGCAGCAATGTAAGTCTAAATTGTGTGACCAGCAAAGAAAGGCTATGTTGTGGGTGCGATAAAGGAAGGTTAAATTGCGAGTCCAGCAAGGGAAGGATTAATTGTGGATGCAGCAAGGGCAGGTGAAATTGTAAATGCAGCAAGGGAAGACTACATTATAGATGCAGCAAGGGAAGTCTGAATTGTGAGTGCAGCAATGTAAGGCTAAATTGTGTGACCAGCAAAGGAAGGATATATTGTGGGTTTCGGCAAGGGAAGACTACATTATAGATGCAGCAAGAGAAGTCTGAATTGTGAATGCAGCAATGTAAGGCTATATTGTGTGTCCAGCAAGGGAAGGCTATATTGTGGGTGCAACAAGTGAAGGCTAAATTGTGAGTGTATCAACGGGAGGCTAAAATTACGAGTCCAGCAATGGAAGGCTAAATTGGGGGTACAGCAAGGGAAGGCTAAATTATGGGCACAGCTAAGGGAGGTAAAATTGTAAGTGCAGCAAGGGAAGTCTATTTTATAGATGCAGCAAGAGAAGTCTGAATCGTGAGTGCAGCAATGTAAGTCTAAATTGTGTGACCAGCAAAGAAAGGCTATATTGTGGGTGCGATAAAGGAAGGCTATATTGCGAGTCCAGCAAGGGAAAGCTAAATTATGGGTACAGCAAGGGAAGGTGAAATTGTAAGTGCAGCAAGGGAAGACTACATTACAGATGCAGCAAGGGAATTCTGAATTGTGAGTGCAGCAATGTAAGGCTAAATTGTGTGACCAGCAAAGGAAGGCTAAATTGTGTGACCAGCAAAGGAAGGCTATATTGTGGGTACGACAAGTGAAGGCTAAATTGTGAGTGCATCAATAGAATGCTAAATTGCGAGTCTGGCAAGGGAACACTAAATTATGGGTACAGGAAGGGAAGGCTAAATTATGGGTACAGCAAGGGAAGGTGAAATTGTGAGTGCAGCAATGGAAGGATACATTATAGATGCAGCAAGAGAAATCTGAATTGTGAGTGCAGCAATGTAAGGCTATATTGTGTGTCCAGCAAGGGAAGGCTATATTGTGGGTACAACAAGTGAAGGCTTAATTGTGAGTTTATCAATGGAAGGCTAAAATTGCGAGTTCAGCAAGGGAAGGCTAAATTGTGGGTACAGCAAGGGAAGACTTAATTATGGGCACAGATAGGGAAGGTAAAATTGTGAGTGCAGCAAGGGAAGGCTAAGATTAGGCTATAGATGCAGCAAGGGAAATCTGAAATGTGAGTGCAGCAATGAAAAGCTAGATTGTTTGACCAGCAAAGGAAGGCTATATTGTGGGTGCGACAAGTGAAGGCTAAATTGTGAGTGCATCAATGGAAGGCTGAATTGAGAGTCCGGCAAGCAAATGCTAAATTGCAAGTCCAGCAAGGGAATCCTAAATTCCGAGTCCAGCAAGGGAATCCTAAATTCCGAGTCCAGCAAGGGAATGCTAAACTCTGAGTCCAGCAAGGGAATGCTAAACTCTGAGTCCAGCAAGGGAATGCTCAACTCTGAGTCCAGCAAGGGAATGCTCAACTCTGAGTCCAGCAAGGGAATGCTAAATCTGAGTCCAGCAAGGGAATGCTAAATCTGAGTCCAGCAAGGGAATGCTAAATCTGAGTCCAGCAAGGGAATGCTAAATCTGAGTCCAGCAAGGGAATGCTAAATCTGAGTCCAGCAAGGGAATGCTAAATCTGAGTCCAGCAAGGGAATGCTAAATCTGAGTCCAACAAGGGAATGCTAAACTCTGAGTCCAGCAAGGGAATGCTAAATGCTAAATTCAGAGTCCAGCAAGGGAATGCTAAATTCAGAGTCCAGCCAGGGAAGGGTAAGTTGCGAGTCCGTCCAGGGAAGGGTAAGGTGCGAGTCTGGCCAGGGAAGGGTAAGGTGCGAGTCTGGCCAGGGAAGGGTAAATTGCGAGTGCAGCAAGGGAAGGGTAATTTGGGGGTGCAGCAAGGCAAGGCCGAATTGTGAGTGCAGCAAGGAAATGCTAAATTGTGGATGTGGCAAGGGAAGGCTAAATTGTGGGTTGGGCAAGAGAAGGCTAAATTGTCAGTGGGGCAAGAGGAGGCTGTGCTGTGGGTGTGGCAGAAGGAAGGGTATACTGTGGGTGTGGCATGGGAAGGCTAAATTATGAGAGTAGCAAGGGAAGGCTACTGTAAATTGTGAGGGTGACAAGGGAAGTCTGAGTTGTGGGTGCAACAAGGGAAGGCTAATTTGTGGGGGCATCAAGGGAAGGCTAAATTGTGGTTACGGCAAGGGAAAGGAAAATTGTAGGTGCGTCAAGGGAAAGCTAAGTTGTGGGTGCGGCAAGGGAAGTGAAAATTGTGGTTGTGGAAAGGAAGGCTAAATTGTGGGTGTGACAAGTGAAGGCTATTTTGTAGGTGCAGCAATGGAAGGCTACATTGAATGTGCAGCAAAGGAAAACTAATCTTGTGGTACGCTGAAAAAAAGACCCTTTAGTAATATCCTTTTCCTTGACATTAAGTTCCTTGGTGTTAATGTTTCCTCTCGATGACAACTTGTGTTTCTGTATATGGTAATTTCCTCTCAAGAAAATTATTATTTAACTGTTATTCCTTTATACTATGGATTTAGATATAGTTTATATTCTTTGTGGAATACTTAATAGGATATTGTTTTCATTGCTTGTCTTCGCACAGAATAGATTTAAACTTAATTCATTATAATTAATCATATACAATTTATCAAAAATTTATTTCGATACTTGGCAGTGAACAATATTGAGTTTGCTTTTTCTTTTCATTGGCCATGAAGAATAATTTTGAATGATCCTATTTCTTCCTTGACATTCCACATACAGCTATCCATGCTAGAAACTCTCTAGTCTGTCTAATTTAAGCCTGTGACTTTGAGCGAATGTCTTTTCGTTATATTAATTGTGATTACATATACAAGACGCACAGAAAATTGCAAAATCATTTTAACTAAAACACCAAGTCAGTCGGAATGAGTAGAATTCTTGGAATTAGAACATGTTCGCCCTCAAATGGCCATATTAAAACGATTGCTTCGTAGATATAAGTCTGTAAAACCTTCACTGTCAGTATGGACCCCTTGCTCAGCTTCGGTGAAAGTTGAATGAAAATGTCACCAACAATCGTATATCATGCAACACCCACAAAGTATGGTCCATCAATTGATAATAATGCTAGAAGTTGAAAGTTGTAAATAGCTCAGTTGAACTAGTGATAATTCAATCAAATGATAATAATTTTAAAAGTTGAAAATAGAAGAGCTGACTTAGAAATAACATCCAGGATGACATTCACATGTTCACCGTGTGAGAGATCTTATGACAGACAGACTAGAGACGTATTTTCTATTTCATAATGTAAATGGGCACTCGAAACTCTTGGGTTGATACAGGCATTTTCTGTATTTTGTAATGATCCATGATTTATAAAAGTCATGAATAATAACTTAATAGTTTTTGCGAAATATATTATATAATTTTTCATGATGATTACTTCGAATTTCTCGAATCTATGAATTATTTTTGAAAATCCGCTCGACTTTCATAAACTTTTTCTTTTATATTTGAACTTTAGCTTTCTATTATTGGAGTCAGTGTGGTAATTCAGCTTACGTAAGTGTTCTACAATCAATATTGCACGTTCTTATTTAATTGCTAATGAATAGGCCTACGTAGCCTTTATGATATATTTTCAACTGTTTTTGACAAGATATTGTCACTACACAGTCAGGTATGAAAGAGATGTTTCATCATTTTCACTGTAATTCGTTTTCTCCTGTTACTCTCCTTACCGAAGCTCGATAAGCGTTTTATTCAAGTGTGATAATACTGGTGCATAACTGATAAATAACGCACTGGATGTAAGCCTTAAGGCAATGACGTCAGACTGATCATTTATTTTGTCCTTGTCTAGGTCCGTTTGGCTCATTTGCTAAGTATAACTATACTTAGTTACTTTGTTTTATTATTATTATTATTATTATTATTATTATTATTATTATTATTATTATTATTATTATTATTATTATTATTATTATTATTAATATTAATTAATCTTACATTTATCCTGTTATCGGTATTCCGTCATACCTTGACCGTATGTTGATTATTCATCTCTTCACCATATTGTTAACCTTTCAAAATTAAGATACTAAAATAAGGATGGTAGCATTGATAATCCTTTATTACATGAATATCGTCATACAGAAAGTCAACAAATGGTAGTGTTAGTGAAAACTATAACATAAGAGAAAAATCGGTATGATGATTTAAAAGAAAAGGAAAGTTAAAATCATGTTTCAACAGAAACCCATATTTGAATAATTCTTAGTTTCCTTTCTAGTTAGTGTGTTTTTTCTTTTTTATAACCAATTATTAATCACCTATTGGCCCTCTGGTCTCGCTTCAAATTCACTCATAAATTCTTCCGCATTTCTGATTTTCTTAATTTTCTTGACGTACTCGACTCTCCTATGGGATGTCCTTACCTCCCAGGTGTCATTACTGAGTTCCTTCTTCTCCTGACGTCCATCCGAGTCTTCTATATCCGGAAATTTATTCGAATTAATTTTCTCGAAGTACTTCTCTTTTGATTCGGCGATGATATCGGAGGCTGTTTCGAAAGATATGTCCGAATGCGTTAAGAAAAATACGCAGGTTGTGAATTGCAAGGCTTCCAAGGCTGTTAATTCACCTCTTTTGCCTAAGTCGTTGGCGTATGATAAGATGTTTAGGCCACAGGTTGACAGCACTGCCATGTCCAAACCAATGCAAACGGATCTTATCTCCTCACTTACGGTTATTCCAAACACACCAGCGTGCGACAGTGCCTTTTCCGGATCTATGCCAGTAATGGCAATTATCGATTTGATGATGTTCAACCAACACATTCTTGCCTCTGCGTTATCCAAACCCAACGACTGGTCGTGTTTAAAACGATCGGTTAATATCTCGATGCCTCTGCCCGTGTCATAAACTGCTCTTGTAGTCTTGACGAATATGCTGCCCAGAATGACAACAGCTCCTATGACAGCTGTTTGTGGAAAGAGGGTCATACCGATGCCAGTTAGCATCCCAAGAGACGATGACGTTTTCAGAACGTTGTCCATTTTGTCAAGAAATTCAGTCAGGTCTCCTCTGTGTGTCTGGTCATAAAATTGCGGACAGTCAACGTTGCCTTTTATGTAGACTCCTCCTTCAGGCACGCAGATCCAACAAACGTTCCAGATATTTTCTTCCAGGTAATTATTCCATGAGTGATAGACCCTTCCAACATGATCTATAAAGTACGATTTCGACACATCAAGAACCTCTTCGGTATCCCTTCTTACTCTAAAGACTGGAACTACAGTGTCTATAGTCCCTTCCCTGTACACGCAAGTGAATATGACAGCTATGTAAACATCCTGGAATACTTCTTGCGAGTACTTGACACACTTAGATTTGATCTCGTCAACCATTTGCTTCTGATCATCTGACAGACCAAAGTCCTCTGCGGTGCTTCTAGGCTGGCCGGAGAGAGCTATGGCTATTTTCTGCCACAAGTGCTGTTCGTCGTCAGGTAACTTGTACATCTCCCATATTCTGTTTCCCAAAGATAGTAGAAAGATCTTTTGACGTAGACTTGATTGGCTTTTCCAGTCGTCGAGGGTCATGGCTGGTTTTCTTTTCTGGAATGTGAGATGGTGAAGGTGAATCTGATGTAAGAGAATTGATTGGGAAATCTAAGTTTTCACATTAACGAGAGTTTTGGTGTAGATCAAATTTTGCCGTGTAGGTAAGGATTATTGTTACCCCCTCTCCTTTTCGGGGAATACTGCCAAGCAATTAAACTGTTTTTAAACTTACAATGTTGTAGTTTCTCCTCGATCTGATCAGAATAACATCTAGGCCTATTTACACGGATTCTACCTCATTGATGTATCTCTTCACTGATTTCTAAAGGTTTCTTCGCCAAACGCTCACCTGAAACATTAAGCGAAGACTCAGTTGGTATAGGCTATAATAAAAATTCTTTTAACATTATATATCAAAGGCTATAAATCTTTAGCATCTATAGTTAAAATAGTAAAGGTTATTTATTTAAAACTTTAAACTTAGATTTAATGATTTTCTTTCAAATTACATTTCCCTCTATATCAATAGTCAACGTAATGGAGGGTACCCATTCATATTGTTTTCGCCCTTAATTGAGAAAGTTAACCTACACTCCATATTTATCTATTAAAAAATATAGCTTTGTGTATATTATGCAAAGACGACTCTCTCTCTCTCTCTCTCTCTCTCTCTCTCTCTCTCTCTCTCTCTCTCTCTCTCTCTCTCTCTCTCTCTCTCTCTCTCTTTAGATGTCCTTAGTTTACCTGTTTTGTATCTCACAGTCACAAAGCTTAACCAAAAAGACCAAGATAGCTATGATTTTCGGCTCTTTAAATATTGTGTTTTTGTCAATGAAAATTCCTTTAACACTTTTGTTTACTACAACACATTTACTACGCAAATTAGAGTATGATTACCTTCACCAATTAAGTTTGAAGGAGGTTATATTATACCTCTGTTTGTGAGTTTGTTTGTGTGTGTATTTGTTTGTTTGTGAGCACCTACCTGGCCACAATTTCAATCTTAGAGTAATGAAACATGTAGGGATTAACTGATATGTAAAAGAGTGGGGGTGATTAATTTTTTGGAAGGTCAAGGTCAAAGGTCGGGTCACGGTTAAGCAAAATGTACAATTTATTGTGTTTTTTTTTTAAAGACCTTCCTAGCCACAATTTTAATCGTAGAGTAATGAAACATGCGGGGATTAACTGTTATATAAACAGCTGGAAATTATTAAATTTCACAAGGTTAAAGGTCAAGGTCACGGACGAGCAAACCGTTAAAATCAGTCCAAAAGGTCAAGAAATAGGCTGCCCTGGCGAAGATTTGCGCTCTACTGAGTGCCCCTCTAGTTGATGAGTGTAATATTCAAATTTATACAGAGCCGTATTAATTGGTTTTGACATTCGTATTAAAAAATATATATATATATATATATTTACTCTTAAAACATTTGTTGTCAAATACTCCTACTGCACTACGGCAATTATTAATAAACATGCCAACTTTTATATCACAGTTGCTTGCAGTTTCAAATTTTGAAATGTTATGGGTTTTTAATGAAAGAAACTAAGAAATTCAAGAGATTAATGGTGAATCTGGTTTCTGAGGAGTCTTGGCAACTAGATAAACATTTGACAAGGTCTTGTTGGCCTTCTCTCTCTCTCTCTCTCTCTCTCTCTCTCTCTCTCTCTCTCTCTCTCTCTCTCTCTCTCTCTCTTTCTTGTGTTTGTCATCAAAGCTATTGTTTGTCATTTTCTTAAGGCTTGGAGTATTGTTCACCTCTTTATAACTACAGTTTAACCATAAAATATTTGTGGCACAATTCATTTTGTTCCTATGGAAGTATGATCAGTGTAAAGACTTGCAACTCACGACAGTGTTACCGTAAGAAACGAAACTAATATGTCATTTAGAAGTGCTTCCGTCGGGCCTCAACCCCACAGCTGCTTATTCACACACACCTTCCTATTTGTTTAGGTTGTAGCTGGGTATTGATACTTCTAGATTTTTATGCAGTAAGCTGGGGTCGTTTCATAAGGTACCTCCCAGTTATGTTTGATAAATTGCCCCCAGTTATACTTCTCGGTTAAGTCAATATACAGCCTAAGGCTGATTATATAAGAATTCATGTAGCGCTGTAAGTCAAAGAAAATTTTTGCTAATCAAACATGAAGGAAAATATAGTTTGAACCTCCATAGATGCCCAACGAAGCTTCACAGGTACAATATTTTTCATTACATATTGTTTTACAAATACGTTTAAAATACACTATTATTTGAATAAACTTACACCGTATTTTACAATATCTCTTTCTTCAAATTCAAGAGCGTCACTTGTAGTTGCAATCGTGTTGATATAGATTCTGCATTCACTCAACAATGTTCGTTAGTTAATACTGTCTCTGTCATAAACCCCAAAAAGGCTGCTTCACTGGTCCAAAGTAAAGCGGTTATTAATTTAAACCCACTTTAGTCAAACAAAATAGAAAATTCTCTAGCCTGAAGATGCAAGAGTCTAGTACACTTAACAACATTAACACTTATGATCCCCGGTGCACAGGGAACAGAATCCAGTTATCAGCTAAACTCTCTCTCTCTCCTCTCTCTCTCTCTCTCTCTCTCTCTCTCTCTCTCTCTCTCTCTCTCTCTCTCTCTCTCTCTCTTTATCGGACGCTTCACGGACAACTGATGTATGTGTTGAGGATTAGTACGAATCCATAATTAGGGTGGCTGTACGAGGGTCGTTTTTATCACGTTAGCAACAAGAGCTTGAATGTTACTTTTGTTTATGCCGTATATGGTGACAACAAATTTAACTTCCATTTCTTTAGTTATTTAACAATCAATAGACTATTTTAGATACATACATATTACACAAGTACATACGCGCACGCATTACACATTCACACGTGTGCTCGCACACACAAACAAAAAAATAAACAAACTGACACACACACATATGTGTGTGTATATATATATATATATATATATATATATATATATATATATATATATATATATATATATATATATATATATATATATATATATATATATATATATATATAATATACACACACGCACACATACACACACATCTAGATATATATATATATATATATATATATATATATATATATATATATATATATATATATATATATATATATATATATATATATATATATATATAAAATGTGTATTAAAGTGTATACGTACAACTGCGTATTTTCTTAGGAGTATTGGTAGCTTACTACAACACGATGTTTGTTCGCTGTTCCACGAGAATAATACCATAATATTATATATATATATATATATATATATATATATATATATATATATATATATATATATATATATATATATATATAAATATATATATATATATATATATATATATATATATATATATATACATATATATATATATATTTTATATATATATATATATATATATATATATATATATATATATATATATATATATATATATATATATATATATATATATATATATATATATCTGCTTGCATAAGTAGAATAATCAAGTGCAATAAAAGTAACTATTTTTGTATTTCAGCAAGTGAGCAATTTCTTAAATCAGACCCGTTGTGCTGTAGAATTAGTGATCTACATTCAGCTTCATAAATATTGTAGGTTTCGATATATCCATTGCAAGGTCAAATATTTCTCTCTCTCTCTCTCTCTCTCTCTCCCTCTCTCTCTCTCTCTCTCCCTCCCTCTCTCTCTCTCTCTCTCTCTCTCTCTCTCTCTCTCTCTCTCTCTCTCTCTCGTGAGAGTGCTCTGCCTAATCAAGTGCATGTTTACTCTTAACAAGTTATGTAAATTTTAAGTACGGAATTGTATTGTCGTTGTAGAAAAAATAACAAAACAAGTGGCTATTTTGTAGGTCTGTATTTTGTCATGAATATTGTCTTTATAAGAGATAATTAGCGTGTGGTTTTGGTTTGATTTCAATTTTCGTGTAGTTCACCGTTTGTTCATATCTGTGCTTTTTATATACTATTTTATATGTAGATGCCGGGTAAAGAGAATCTCATTTAGGTAACTTTAGGGTAATTGGTTGTTGTTTATCTCCTAATGTCCACTGGTCACAACGTGGACAGCCAAAGGTCATAAAGTCTACTGGTCTCATCGTTGACAACCAAAGGTCATAAAGTACACTGGTCACAACGTTGACAACCAAAGGTCATAATGTCCACTGGTCACATCATTATCAAACCTAAGGTTTTAAACTCTGCTGGTCATAACGTGGAAAACGAAAGGTCATATTGTTCACTGGTCACAACATTGGCAACCAAAGGTCATAAAAGCCCACTGGCCACAACGTTGACAACCAGAGATCCTTAAAAGCACAGTGGCCACAACGTTGACAACCAAAGGATATAAAAGCCTACTGGTCACAACGTTGACAACCAGAGGTCATAAAAGCCCACTGGCCACAACGTTGACAACCAAAGGTTATAAAAGCCCACTGGCCACAACGTTGACAACCAAAGGTCATAAAAAAGCACAGTGGCCACAACATTGACAACCAAAGGATACAAAAGCCTACTGGTCACAACATTGACAACCAACGTCATAAAAGCCCACTGGCCACAACGTTGACAACCAAAGGTCATAAAAGCACAGTGGCCACAACGTTGAAAACCAAAGGTTATAAAAGCCTACTGGTCACAACATTGACAACCAAAGGTCATATTGTTCACTGGCCACAACGTTGACAACCAAAGGTCATAAAAGCACAGTGGCCACAACGTTGACAACCAAAGGTCATAAAAGCCCACTGGCCACAACGTTGACAACCAAAGGTCATAAAAGCACAGTGGCCACAACATTGACAAACAAAGGTCATAAAAGCCCACAGGTCACAACGTTGACAACCAAAGGTCATAAAAGCCCACTGGCCACAACGTTGACAACCGAAGGTCATAAAAGCACAGTGGCCACAACGTTGACAACCAAAGGTTATAAAAGCCTACTGGTCACAGCATTGACAACCAAAGGTCAAAGGTCATAAAAGCCCACTGGCCACAACGTTGACAACCAAAGGTCATAAAAGCACAGTAGCCACAATGTTGACAACCAAAGGTCATAAAAGCACAGTGGCCACAACGTTGACAACCAAAGGTTATAAAAGCCTACTGGTCACAGCGTTGACAACCAAAGGTCATAAAAGCACAGTGGCCACAACGTTGACAACCAAAGGTTATAAAAGCCTACTGGTCACAGCGTTGACAACCAAAGGTCAAAGGTCATAAAAGCCCACTGGCCACAACGTTGACAACCAAAGGTCATAAAAGCACAGTGGCCACAACGTTGACAACCAAAGGTCATAAAAGCACAGTGGCCACAACGTTGACAACCAAAGGATATAAAAGCCTACTGGTCACAACGTTGACAACCAGAGGTCATAAAAGCCCACTGGCCACAACGTTGACAACCAAAGGTTATAAAAACCCACTGGCCACAACGTTGACAACCAAAGGTCATAAAAAAGCACAGTGGCCACAACATTGACAACCAAAGGATACAAAAGCCTACTGGTCACAACATTGACAACCAAAGGTCATAAAAGCCCACTGGCCACAACGTTGACAACCAAAGGTCATAAAAGCACAGTGGCCACAACGTTGACAACCAAAGGTTATAAAAGCACAGTGGCCACAACGTTGACAACCAAAGGTTATAAAAGCCTACTGGTCACAACATTGACAACCAAAGGTCATATTGTTCACTGGCCACAACGTTGACAACCAAAGGTCATAAAAGCACAGTGGCCACAACGTTGACAACCAAAGGTCATAAAAGCCCACTGGCCACAACGTTGACAACCAAAGGTCATAAAAGCACAGTGGCCACAACGTTGACAACCAAAGGTCATAAAAGCACAGTGGCCACAACGTTGACAACCAAAGGTCATAAAAGCACAGTGGCCACAACATTGACAAACAAAGGTCATAAAAGCCCACAGGTCACAACGTTGACAACCAAAGGTCATAAAAGCCCACTGGCCACAACGTTGACAACCGAAGGTCATAAAAGCACAGTGGCCACAACGTTGACAACCAAAGGTTATAAAAGCCTACTGGTCACAGCATTGACAACCAAAGGTCAAAGGTCATAAAAGCCCACTGGCCACAACGTTGACAACCAAAGGTCATAAAAGCACAGTAGCCACAACGTTGACAACCAAAGGTCATAAAAGCACAGTGGCCACAACGTTGACAACCAAAGGTTATAAAAGCCTACTGGTCACAGCGTTGACAACCAAAGGTCATAAAAGCACAGTGGCCACAACGTTGACAACCAAAGGTTATAAAAGCCTACTGGTCACAGCGTTGACAACCAAAGGTCAAAGGTCATAAAAGCACAGTGGCCACAACGTTGAAAACCAAAGGTTATAAAAGCCTACTGGTCACAGCCTTGACAACCAAAGGTCAAAGGTCATAAAAGCCCACTGGCCACAACGTTGACAACCAAAGGTCATAAAAGCACAGTGGCCACAACGTTGACAACCAAAGGTCATAAAAGCACAGTGGCCACAACGTTGACAACCAAAGGTCATAAAAGCACAGTGGCCACAACGTTGACAACCAAAGGTCATAAAAGCACAGTGGCCACAACGTTGAAAACCAAAGGTTATAAAAGCCTACTGGTCAAAGCCTTGACAACCAAAGGTCAAAGGTCATAAAAGCCCACTGGCCACAACGTTGACAACCAAAGGTCATAAAAGCACAGTGGCCACAACGTTGACAACCAAAGGTCATAAAAGCACAGTGGCCACAACGTTGACAACCAAAGGTCATAAAAGCACAGTGGCCACAACGTTGAAAACCAAAGGTTATAAAAGCCTACTGGTCACAGCCTTGACAACCAAAGGTCAAAGGTCATAAAAGCCCACTGGCCACAACGTTGACAACCAAAGGTCATAAAAGCACAGTGGCCACAACGTTGACAACCAAAGGTCATAAAAGCACAGTGGCCACAACGTTGACAACCAAAGGTCATAAAAGCCCACTGGCCACAACGTTGTCAACCAAAGGTCATAAAAGCACAGTGGCTACAACGTTGACAACCAAAGGATATAAGAGCCTACTGGTCACAACGTTGACAACCAAAGGTCATAAAAAAGCACAGTGGCCACAACATTGACAACAAAAGGTTATAAAAACCTACTGGTCACAACATTGACAACCAAAGGTCATAAAAGCCCACTGGCCACAACGTTGACAACCAAAGGTCATAAAAGCACAGTGGCCACAACGTTGACAACCAAAGGTCATAAAAGCCCCCTGGCCACAACGTTGACAGCCAAAGGTCATATTGTTCACTGGTCACAACATTGACAACCAAAGGTCATAAAAGCACAGTGGCAACAACGTTGACAACCAAAGGTCATAAAAGCCCACTGGCCACAACGTTGACAACCAAAGGTCATATTGTTCACTGGTCACAACATTGACAACCAAAGATTATAAAAGCACAGTGGCCACAACGTTGACAACCAAAGGTCATAAAAGCACAGTGGCCACAACGTTGACAACCAAAGATTATAAAAGCCCACTGGCCACAACGTTGACAACCAAAGGTCATAAAAGCACAGTGGCCACAACGTTGACAACCAAAGATTATAAAAGCCCACTGGCCACAACGTTGACAACCAAAGGTCATAAAAGCACAGTGGCCACAACGTTGACAACCAAAGATTATAAAAGCCCACTGGCCACAACGTTGACAACCAAAGGTCATAAAAGCACAGTGGCCACAACGTTGACAACCAAAGATTATAAAAGCCCACTGGCCACAACGTTGACAACCTAAGGTCATAAAAGCACAGTGGCCACAACATTGACAACCAAAGATTATAAAAGCCCACTGGCCACAACGTTGACAACCAAAGGTCATAAAAGCACAGTGGCCTCAACGTTGACAACCAAAGGTTATAAAAGCCTACTGGTCACAACGTTGACAACCAAAGGTCATATTGTTCACTGGTCACAACATTGACAACCAAAGGTCATAAAATCCCACTGGCCACAACGTTGACAACCAAAGGTCATAAAAACACAGTGGCCACAACGTTGACAACCAAACGATATAAAAGCCTACTGGTCACAACGTTGACAACCAGAGGTCATAAAAGCACAGTAGCCACAACGTTGACAACCAAAGGTTATAAAAGCCTACTGGTCACAACGTTGACAACCAAAGGTAATATTGTTCACTGGTCACAACATTGGCAACCAAAGGTCATAAAAGCCCACTGGCCACAACGTTGACAACCATAGGTCATAAAAGCACACTGGCCACAACATTGACAACCAAAGGTTAGAAAAGCGTACTGGTCACAACATTGACAACCAAAGGTCATTAAAGCCCACTGGCCACAACGTTGACAACCAAAGGTCATAAAAGCACAGTGGCCACAACGTTGACAACCAAAGGTTATAAAAGCCTACTGGTCACAACGTTGACAACCAAAGGTCATATTGTTCACTGGTCACAACATTGGCAGCCAAAGGTCATAGAAGCCCACTGGCCACAACGTTGACAACCAAAGGTCATGAAAGCACAGTGGCCACAACGTTGACAATCAAAGGATATAAAAGCCTACTGGTCACAACGTTGACAACCAGAGGATATAAAAGCACAGTGGCTACAACGTTGACAAACAAAAGTTATAAAAGCCTACTGGTCACAACGTTGACAACCAAAGGCCATATTGTTCACTGGTCACAACATTGGCAACCAAAGGTCATAAAAGCCCACTGGCCACAACGTTGACAACCAAAGGTCATAAAAGCACAGTGGCCACAACATTGACAACCAAAGGTTATAAAAGCCTACTGGTCACAACGTTGACAACCAAAGGTCATAAAAGCCCACTGGCCACAACGTTGACAACCAAACATCATAAAAGCACAGTGGCCACAACGTTGACAACCAAAGGTTATAAAAGCCCACTGGCCACAACGTTGACAACCAAACATCATAAAAGCACAGTGGTCACAACGTTGACAACTAAAGGTCATATTGTCCACTGGTCACAACATTTGCAACCAAAGGTCATAAAAGCCCATGGCCACAACGTTGACAACCAAAGGTCATATTGTCCACTGGTCACAACGTTGGCAGCCAAAGGTCATAAAAGTCCATGGCCACAACGTTGACAACTAAAGGTCATATTGTCCACTGGTCACAACATTTGCAACCAAAGGTCATAAAAGCCCATGGCCACAACGTTGACAACTAAAGATCATATTGTCCACTGGTCACAACATTTGCAACCAAAGGTCATAAAAGCCCAGTGGCCACAACGTTGACAATCAAAGTTCATATTGTGCACTGGTCACAGTATTGGCAACCAAAGGTCATAAAAGCCCACTGGTCACAACGTTGACAACCAAAGGTTATAAAAGCAAACTGGCCACAACGTTGACAACCAAAGGTTATAAAACCCCACTGGCCACAACGTTGACAACCAAAGGTTATAAAAGCAAACTGGCCACAACATTGACAACCAAAGGTCATATTGTCCACTGGTCACAGTATTGGCAACCAAAGGTCATAAAAGCCCACTGGTCACAACATTGACAACCAAAGGTTATAAAAGCCCACTGGCCACAGCGTTGACAACCAAAGGTTATAAAAGCCCACTGGCCACAACGTTGACAACCAAAGGATATAAAAGCAAACTGGCCACAACATTGACAGCTAAAGGTCATATTGTCCACTGGTCACAATATTGGCTACCAAAGGTCATAAAAGCCCACTGGCCACAACGTTGACAACCAAAGGTCATAAAAGCACAGTGGCCACAACGTTGACAACCAAAGGTTATAAAAGCCCACAGGTCACAACGTTGACATCCAAAGGTTATAAAAGCACAGTGGCCACAACGTTGACAACCAAAGGTTATAAAAGCACAGTGGCCACAACGTTGACAACCAAAGGTCATAAAAGCACAGTGGCCACAATGTTGACAACCAAAGGTTATAAAAGCCCACTGGCCACACCATTGACAACTAAAGGTCATAAAAGCCTACTGGACACAACGTTAACAACCGAAGGTTATGAAAGCCCACTGGCCACAATGTTGACAACCAAAGTTCCATTGGCCACAACGTTGACAATCAAAGGTTATAAAAGCCCTATGGCCACAACGTTGACAACCAAAGGTCATAATGTCCACTGGTCACGTGTGCAAATCAAAGGTCATAAAGCCCACTGATCACATCGTTGACAACCAAGTTTAAAATCAACTGATCCCAACGTTGACAACCAATGGTCATAAGGTCCACTGGTCACAACGTTGGCAACCAAAGGTCATAAGGTCCACTGGTGACATCATTGACATCCAAAGGTCATACAGTCCACTGGTCACATGGTTGGCAAACCTAAGGTCATAAAATTCTGCATGTCATATTGTAGACAACCAAAGGTCGTAAAGTCCACTGGTTACAACGTTGACAACCAAAGGTCGTAAAGTCCACTGGTTACAACGTTGACAACCAAAGGTCATAATGTCCACTGGTCACAACGTGTGCAAATCAAAGGTCATAAAGTCAACTGGTCACAACGTTGACAGCCAAAGGTCATAATGTCCACTAGTCATATCATTATCAAACCTAAGGTTATAAAGTCTGCTGGTCATAACGTGGAAAACCTAAGGTCATAAAGTTCACTGGTCACAACGTTGACAACCATGGGGCATATTGTCCACTGATCCCAACATTGGCAACCAAAGGTCTTAAATTACACTGGTCACAACGTTGACAAGCAAAGGTCATAAATTTTTAGTCTACCGGTTACAAGGTTTACAACCAAAGGTCATAAAGTCCACTGGTCTCAGCATTGACAATCAAAGGTTATAAAGTCTACTGGTCACAGTGTTGATAACTAAAGGTCATAACATCACTGGTCATAATCTTGCTTCATGTAACTTCTTTATATGTATTCATGTTTCTATCATGAAGTCCACTGGTTACAATGCTGACAACCATACGTCATAAATTTTTAGTCCACTAGTCACAATGTTGACAACGCTAGGTCATAAAGTCTACTGGTCACAACGTTGACAACTAAAGGTCATAACCTCACTGGTCACAATCTTCTTTCTTGTGACTTCTAGTTCCGGTAGGGGCTAGTTCCATCAGTACACATATTTTGCAGTGTTCTTTTAACCTGTAGAATTTCTCCCTAACTAGCCTTCAACTATATACTTCCTCACCTACTTCCTTTTTCCTATCCTGCTGTCCGACCTCTTAACGTTTCCTTCTTACTGCAACTGCTGGGTTTTCTTTGTGTCGCATATATAAATTGTCTCCTAAGGCCTCAGTGCTGCGCCTTCTGGTCTAAATTCATAGATACCAGCATTAATTCTAGAGACTTAATGGGGTACTGGTCGGCTGCGTTTCGACGAGATACTGAAGCGCTTTCCCGGAGGTGTATGAATTGGTTAATGTGTAGGAGTTTTTTTTCAGAGGGATTTGGTCTCTAATTCTTCCGTTGGATTATCAATTTGGGTCTATGTATTTTTTGGGTGGAAAATATTCCTTGTTTGGGAATTTGACTTGATGCTTTTGTAGAAATATAATCTTATATATTTTACATATATATGTGTGTATATAAGTATATACATACTCGTATATACGTTTATATATATCATAATCATCAGCCGTTACTAGTCAACTATAGAACAAAGGCCTCGGACATGCCCTTCCACCTGCGTCTATTTATAGTTCTTCTATGCTAATCCACAACCACAAACTTTCTTATCGTCGATGTATCGTCTTCTCTTCGTTCCCCTGTGTTCTTTTGCATTCTCTAGGGATAGGCTTCCTTATGGCAGAAATTAGGGGTAAGCGCTAGAAGTCGGACAAAATTACCAAACTTTCAGAGATGATAAATTAAGCATATAAGATCATTAATTTTAATGGCTCCAACTAAATTGTCGTTTATTATGACTTTTATTGCCATGTTTCAAAATGGCCACCTGCAGAATAAAGTATGTTAATTGTTTAAAAAAATTTTTTGCAAATATTAATTCAACACTGTATTAACAGAATTACAGACAAATTTACTCATTTTCTTATGCACAATTGGTATTATTTATTAAGTAAAATACAGGCAAGCAATTTTCAGCTAAGGAAGCTTTTGAAAAATATTTGAATGTTAAAGCCTTTTTTATTTTTGGGGCTTGGCCATGCAAAATTCTGTTTTAAGAAAACTACACAGCAGCCTCCTTTGTAGAAAACAATGTTTGTTGCCACAAAATAATTTTAAAAACTATAGACTACAAAGCCAAGGCAAGAAACGGAAGACAGAGTCAGAAGGAGAATGCAATCAAAGTAGACAATCAAAGAGGCAGGCACAAAACATAATCGCAATTTGTAGTAACTTCATTTTCTGCTCAACAAGGCCAGGAACACTTGTTAGATATACCACATAGTGTGCTGAAAAATCACCAAGATTAATGGCAACCACTATGGAAGACTGTCATCTTGCCCGTATTTCATAATATGATTTAGTTCCTTTTACATGCTGGATAAAAGAGAGATGTTAACACCAACATGGCAAAGGCCAGAGCCTTGTTTGAAACTAGATAAAATATAAAGTGATTTACGAGAAGGTACAGACACATAGCCTACATTCCAATTGAATGAACTTTATATGGTTTATGCAAAAAGGCAGTAGGAATTTCATGTCACTGCAGAAATAAATACACTTTTTTTAAAAAACAAACTTCTGGACCATTTTAAAGATGTTAGAATTCAAGATGTCATCCAAACAGGGAAGCGAACATTACTGATATTTCCAGAAGGCATACAAGAATTGTTAGAGGATAAAATGTTTTTTAAGGAACTTGAAAGTGAGTTTTTTAGTCACCAATAATAGCATGCATCTAGAGAAAGTTTAGAATTCTGTACAACAGAATTACCAACGCCAAGTCTACACCTGGAATCGAAGGTCCTATGTGGAAAAAGCTTTAATAATGTTTCTGTAACAACGCCATTGTCTTCAATATTAAAATAAGTTTATTTTTGCAGTAAGAAGAGAGATTTCTCAAACGCTACATTTCTAAACCTTAAATGATATAAGTGGAATATTTTTCACAACGAAGGGAAAATCATATGAACATATACCACCAACAGAAGTGATTTTTTATATCTATTTAGAGTCTCAGAAACTTCAAGTTATATTTATTCTTGGAGTGCTGTGCAGAATATTTTTCAAAAGGAATCGTTTGTCTTCTTAGATTTATAAATAACTATGGATGCTAGGTGGTATATCTACCGTGCTACTTTTTACTTTTACTTTTAGGGGTTTATTTCTCGCCCTCCATCAGACACTAAGAGTCTGTTCAGGCGGGCCTTGGTGTGTGAAAATAATTTCTTTCCCGTTAATATTTTGCTCTGTATATTTTCAGTTATTCGCTAGCATTTGTATTCAGGATTAATAGTTTTTAGATCACTATCATAACACTTTCTAAAGAGATACGTCTTCAGGTTTTTCTCGAAAGCTGCCACATTTTTGCTATTCTTGACATCAAGTGGAAGGTCGTTGAAGAGTCTCGGTGCAGCATAACAAAACGTTCTTCTTCCCATTGCATGATCCACACTAATTTCGAATAGTCTATATGGATCATCAGCATGTCTAACTCTTACAGCAGCACTAGTAGCTTGAGGGTAGGGGACCAAGCAGTCACGAAGATATTTAGGCTTATCACTTGTAAGTGCTTTGTAAGTCAACAAACAAATTTTAAATTCAATTCTACCCTTAACAGGTACCCACTGTAGATGATCAGTGCAGGATTTTATTCTCTCCCGAGGTTTAATGCCTTTTATCAGTCTAGCCGTCTAGGTGGTATATCTTACTGTGATAGGGGGTATATCTTAGCAGTCCATGTTTACCAACTGTTATAGTCTTATATGAGGATGAGCAACCTGGTGGAGTAATGAGAACTTTGGTTGTGGAGGAAATCCCCCCCCCCCCAAATCTCGATGAAGTCACTGGCAGCAGGGTAACGGATTGGGTTCAAGGCAATAGATGAACTGTCTCTTCGGCTTCTACTCTTGATGCCTGGTGGTTGATCTTACTGGAATAAGTATGGATTGGTAGGGGTTACTTGCTTAGTTAGATAGGCGCTGCGCATCACAAGGAACTGGCTATCCTTTTCATGAATCTAGCCAATGAATCCTCTATGGCTTTAGACAGTCAGTGGAAAGAGAAGATGACAGAATGGCCACATGTCCAGGCCGTAGCAGGGTGATAAGAATCTCCCAGTTTATGAATACTAAAGAACAATTGAACATTGGCAATTGGAATGTTAAAACCACGTATCAGATTGGAAAGTTACAGCAAGTGGAGAGTGAATTTATGAAATACAGTTTGGATATCTCGGCCCTAAATGAAACATGTTTTAAGGGGATTGGCAAGGAAAGTTTAGACTAAGGCAATTTAAATCTATTCGGGAAGAACAGATGAAGTTGGAAGAGGAAAAGTAGGAATGACGATGACACCAAGACCCGAGGCATTAACTAAATGGAGAGCTATTAATAATAGATTGTTACTGTTCAAATCAAACAATGCAATGTGAGTATTATAGCTTTCTATACTACAGGATTTCCTTGAAAAAAGGAAATATGAATACTGTTCTATGGGGGACTGCGGAGTGTAATAGATTCGATCCCAGAGAGAGATATAAAAATTATGATTGACGACTTCAATGCTAAAGTTATAAGGAATAATCAAGGGAAATTGCAAATGAAAATTGAGCGCATTTCATAAATTTCTGTTCAACAAACAATCATGTCATCGGAGGTACTCTTTTCCAGCACAAGGACATCCACAAATATACATGGATTTCACCATGTGGCAATTACAAAAATCAAATAGATTAACATTATCATTATTAAAGAGAAGGAGGACTATGAGAATGTAAGACGCAGTAGAGGGGCAGATATTTGTAGTGATCACCAGCTCCCCATTGCCCCACTGAAATTAAACTTGAAATCACCTAACAGAAAGGTAGATAGATTACCTAGGTTTGATACAACTAAGCTTCTAGAAGAAGAGTGCAGAGAAACATTCGCAATTGATTTTAGGAATCGATTTGCAGTCTTAGAGACTTGAAAAATTTAGGAGAAGAAGAGCAGACAATTAATGAAGAGTGGTGCAATGTTAAGAACATATATCAGTCAGTTGGTAGTGAAGTCTTGGGACACGCAGTTACAACGAGAAAGCCATGGATATCGAATGATACGTGGGATACAATAAAAAGGAGAGAGACAGAAATTTATTGTTGAAGGTTTTTGAGGAAGTAATAAACATTACAAGGTAGAGCATCCGAATTATTCTAGTATTGATAGTGTGGTCAAAAGAAAAGCCGGAATGACTGGAGAGAATATTTAGACTGTAAAGCAGATGAAGCTGACAAAGCTATGAATTCTGGGAGTGGCTAGGGTGTAAGAATTGCTCATAGAATTATTAATGAAATCTCTACTGAGCATAGAAGAAGCATATGCCCATCAAAAAAGAGAGATGGATCAGTTTTAACAACTGAAGATGAGGAAAGACAACGTTGGATTGAACAATTTAGTGAAGTTATGAATAGGAGATACGAAGGGAATAATTTGATTGATATACCTGATGCTGAGGAAGACCTTGATGTGCCCAAGAATGAATTCAGTGTATTTGAAGTCTAGGCTATCTTTAAAAAACTCAAAAGATGGAAAGCCCTTGGATACGATGAAATATCTGCCGAGATGATACTGGCCGAAAATGAAGCGGCCCCCTGAATAATTACAAGATTATTTGCAGAATGTGGCATGAAGAGGCAAAACCTAATGGAAAGGAGTTAGGAGTGTTGGTAAAAGTGGCAAAAAAAGGAGACCTGACTGATTGCAATAATTTGAGGCAAAACACTTAGTCAGATGTTTTGAAAATATATAGTATGCTTATTCTAAAGAGATTGGAGAGAAAGTTTGATGAAAAACTGAGAGATAAACAAGCAGGATTTCGAAAAAGTAGAAGTTGGACTGACCAAATTTTCATTTTGAGACATGTACAGCAATAGGTAAAATAGAGATATCCACTTTTGATGGCATTTGTGGACTCTGAAAAAGCCTTTGATAGTGTGCAGCGGCCAATTTTGTGGAGAGTCCTGCATTATAATGGAATTCCTCTTAAATATTAGAATAAGATCAAGTCTTTTCATGAGCATAGTAAGTGCAAAATTAACGTTAATGGAGTCCTATCAAATGAATTTCCAGGGAACAGCAGAGTACTCCAAGGAATTGTTGTCTTTTCCTCATGGATTTTTTAATGCATAGAACAGTTGGAGGCGGTGGAGAAGAATTTTATTGGATTGGTAATGTGAATTTAGCAGATCTAGAGTATGCTGATGATGATGATGTCTATATTAGCAGAACACCACAGGATTTGTAATGCTTGCTTACCAGAATACATGAAATAACCCAGTAGGTTGGCCCCACGATAGATAGAAGAAAGACATAGATGACAAGAACGGAGTATGCAATGGAAGAGGATCATTGGAAGGAGAAAGGATTAGTGAGGTAGAATCATTTAATTATTAGGAACTATGATCTCCAATACAGGGTCTTTAGAATTAGAGTTTAGAGAAAGATTGAAAAAAGCAAATCAGAGAATGGCTAGGTTAAGTAAAATTCGAAAATCAAATCACCTGAAATTACATATAAGTATCAGACTATACATAAATTTAGTGAGATCGGTGTTACTATATAGACATGAGTCATGGTATGACAATAAAACAATCTCCAATAGATTTAGTAAATTTGAGAACAAATCCCTCAGAAGGATACTGGGATATAAATGGCAGGACTGGATTAGAAAGGTAATTATAAGAGAGATTACTCAGGTGCCATATGTGGATGAAATCATGATGAGGGGTAGAAGGAGATGGTTTGGGCATGCTCTTCGCACGCTCCAAGTGAAATTAGCTCACCAAACGTTTAGCTGGGCTCCACAAGGCACTAGAAGAGTTGGAAGACCCAGGCCTACAGGCCTGAGGACTATGGAGCGTGAAGTAAGAGATGATATATGGAGAAGTATTGAATTAAAAGCTCAAGATAGAGACGACTAGCGAAATTTAACCGATGCCCTTTAAGTCAGTTTGCGTGAGAGATGATGATGATGATGATGATGGATGGATGGTATAAACCATGATGAAATGAGCTATATAGTATAACTGCTTCCTTGTCAAATCAAATACAATATAGGCAATATAATTAATTTTCAGGATGCAGTTATACAGTTTGTGTAAAAAAAGCCTATGCATATGGTATCTAGACATCCCCTATACATCTACAGTCGACCGTACGATATTCCAATGACTGGCCCAAGAGGTTAAGAAAGAATTTTGGGTACCTGTGTGAATAACAGTAGCAGAGGTTGGAATGAGTTCTATTCTCATAAAGTGTTCTTGTAAAGGAAATCCTACTCGCTGCTCCTTTTCTAAAGTTTGACTTCTGTGCACAGAATTATGCAGGTGCAAATGTGACTCCTAATTTTTTGGACCAAGTGGTTTCAAGTGCTAGATTTTATAAAACATAATATCTAAAGTACTTCAATAGATCTCTTTATAGTAACATTACAGATACTTAGAATATAATTGGTTGTAGCTCATGACTGTTTTTTTTATGAGAAAAAAAAAAAAAACTTTATTTTGCTGGATAATTCATCGTTTTTATATTTCTAAAACAAATATTTAATATAGCAGTCTTGCTTGCGAAAAAAATAGAAATAACAGATAATGAAGTTGTTTTAGAGGATATTTTGTTAGTTTATATTAAAAATGACATATTTTTTACACAAATTATATGGCAACTTATATGTTATCCAATATCATATTACTTGGTATGTAGTGGCCATCTTAGAAAATGGCAGGCATTTCAATAAAATTAAATATTTTTCCTGGGGCCATTGAAAATACTGTATAAAAGGGCATTAAAAGCTTACTCTGATAGTTTGGAAATTTTTTCCAAAAATAACGGTATTTTCACCAAGGGAGCCCACTAGGATCCATTTTATTATTCTTAATGTCCATCTATTATCTTTCGTTCTCATTATGTCCTGCTCATGCCCATTTCTTTTTCTTTACATGTTGGAATATCCTCTACTTTAGTTTTCTCGCATATCCTTGTTTCTGTTTTTCTGTCCTAGTTTTGTTCCTATCATCATTCTTTCCATAGCTCTTTGATTCTTTTCATAGCTCTTTGAGTTGTCACTAGCTTATTTTCTAAGGATTTAGTTAGGCTCAAAGTTTCTGATGCATACGTTAAAACTATTAGGGCCACCTGATTAGATACTTTAGTTTTTAGCGAAAGGGGCCTTTTATTTTTCATAATATTATATAATTTTTTTTTTTTTTTTTTTTTTGCTACCAAACGCTCTCCATCCCATACTATTCCTTCTTTTAATTTCAGTCACTTGTCCTTGGGAAACCCTTACTGTCTGTCCTAAGTACATATATTCATTAAAAATCCCTAGAAGTTCATCCATAACTCTTATTTGTTGTCTTCATTTTCATTGAAATTTATCTTAGTTTTACTCATATTCATTTTCAGTCCTACATTTCTGCTTTCTCTATTCAAATCTTCGATCATCTTTTGCAACTCCTAACAAGATTCATTAGATACAACCATGTCATCTGCAAATCTTGAGTTGTTTAGGTATTCGCCAATAATATTAATTCCTACATTTTCCTAATCTAAATCTTTTAAAACTATTACTCTGGGCATGCTGTGAAGAATTTAGGAGAGATATTGTCTCTGACTAACTGCTTTTTCAATTTGAATTTCAATTTCTGTATAGTTTTAGGATTGCTGTTTTTCCTGTATAGATATCTTCATGTGTTCTAATATAAGATTCATCTATTCCTTGTCTTTGAAGGGCTTTCATTACTACTAAAGTTATGACAAAAATTAAAGCTTTCTCATAGTCTATAAATGTCCTACATAGTGGTTTATCATACTCTGTTGATTTTTCCATTAGCTGGTTAATTACATTGATATAATCAGTTGTTGAATACCCAATTTTAAAGCCCACCTGCTCTCTTGGTTGATTGAATTGTAGCAATCTTTCTAATCGGCCTAATATGATCTTTGTAAATGTTTTATAAATTACTGAGAGTAAACTTATTGGGCGGTAATTCTTAAGGTCTTTTGTGTCTCCTTATTTGTCAATTAGTATATTCCAAGTTATAGGCACAGAGTATTTTTGTGTAATTTTCATCCAGTTTAACTAAATTACTATGAAATCTATTCCATCTAATATTAAATCAATTGTTATGACATCTTCTCGTGCTGTTTTGCCTCTTTTCGTGCATTTTAATGTTTTCTTTACTTCCCCTACTGTTACGTGTGGTACCGGCCCAGGTGTTTCATTTTTTCTATTGGAAAAGTTATTTCTTATACCACTATCATATAGCATTGTATAGAAATCCTCTGCAATCTTTATCACTCCATTTGTATTGTTTATAATATTTCCATTTACACTCTTTAAAGCAAAAGTCTGTTGGCGTAATGTTCCAAGTCTTTTTTTTTCACCTATTTAAGGTTTCTTCCTTTCTTTAGTATTTCCTAAATTTTGGTCTGTTTGTGTTTTCCAACATATTTTTTTGGGGGGAGGGATCTTTATTGTTTTGGATAGTTCTGCTAATTCTATTTCATCTCCTACATTTTACCCTCATTTCCAATCTTTTCTTTATTAGGTTTGTGGTCTTTAATGATAGTTTTCCTTGAATTTGTTTAGATAGATAAATTTGTGAGTTGGTTGATTAGAATAGTAATGCTGGTATGTATTGATTTCTTAAATAATTATGATTTAAATTTAATGACAAATTTTCTTTTATGACAATGCCTGAATATACTAATACAGTCATTGGTCTGACCTTTATGTCTTTCATAATGCAAGTTAGTAAATATGTGCTTACGAAGAAATGCTGTTTTATCTGTTTGGGTAAACATGGCATACACCTTGTGTATATTCATACACTTAATAATAGCTTTAATCTCTCTACTCTAAATAACACGTATATACAGTATGTAGGAAGAATAGTGAAGAATATAGTGACTTGCGGCCAATGGTAGTGTTTCAACTGTAGTTAGACCATATGTAGTATGTTTTCTCTGGTCTAGGTGATATAGAAAACTAAATTAGTGGGAGACTGCACAAATTATTTTCAGGCACGAGTGGTTCAGTTTTATAGTTTTTAGCTTCGTTTAGGTCATTATTTTTTAATATATGTATATTTTTTGGAGTTATGAAATGACACTTACAATTATATCGTTTTTATGTTTTTTTTCAATTTTTGTAGTATAATAAATTCTCAGTATCTCGAATTAGTTGTTAATCATAATTTTTAGGTTTTTATTTTTTGTGATATGAATTATCAGTAAATCGATAGAGTAGTTGAAATCCTTATTAGATTTCTTGCAAAAATAAGGTTGGTAAATAAAATAGTAAAAGTTTGTGTATATATATATATATATATATATATATATATATATATATATATATATATATATATATATGTATATATATATATATATATGAACACAATATCGTGCTCAAATAGAAATAAATTTCTACCTCATACTTGGGATCGAACCCTACCCCCTTCTAATGAAAGGCCAGGCTGGAAGCGACCTGGCCTTTCATTAGAAGGGGCTAGGGTTCGATCCCAAATATGAGGTAGAAACGTTTATTTATATATATATATATATATATATATATGTATACTGTATATTTGTATATATATATATATATATATATATATATATATATATATATATATATATATATATATATATGCAGAAGAACCACAGGGAAAATGAAAATACGAAATATACGCTTAAGTCCTGACTAGTTTCGTGATACTTCTTCAGAGGACTGATTTATTGAGAGAGGTTTCTTTACATTTTATAGGGAAAGCAAACATACGAAAATACATATAGAGATTTAGAGAACAATGACCTAAGCTACCTTTCATTAAAAGGTACAATTATTTTATATAGTACACATAAGTATATTGGCACTATATAGTGTTATGCTAGATATAAGTATTGATATATACATGATTATATGTTTATGATATTGATGTTGTATGTATATAAATGTATATATACATATGTATATGGGTATATGTATGTATGTGTATATATATGTAGGTATATATATGTATATGTATATATATGTATATGTATATATATGTATGTGTGTATATATGTATATATGTATATGTATGTGTATATTTATGTTTATATATATGTATGTATGTGTATGTTTTACTTATGTATTTATATAGATAAGGCTACCGTGTTTTCATATAAATAAACTGTACTGAAAGTCAAAAAAAAAAAAAAAAAAAAACAAGAATTTACCCGCCACTAGAAATGACCCTTTTTGGCAGGTGTCTAATGAGCTTGGGGACTCCGACCACTTAACACCTGACCCAAGCCAAGGTAGCTGGTAAGGGAGTGTCATTGTTCTCTAAATCTCTATATGTATGTTCGTATGTTTGCTTTCCCTATCAAATGTAAAGAAACCTCTCTCAATAAATCAGTCCTCTGAAGAAGTATCACGAAACTAGTCAGGACTTAAGCATATATTTCGTATTTTCATTTTCCCTGTGGTTCTTCTGCATCTGAGCATCACGTTTTCCTGTGATTTTTACGCATATATATATATATATATATATATATATATATATATATATATATATATATATTTATAGCTCCTTGGTTAAGGCACTAAAAATATATTATACTATAGCTCGTGACTGGGAACCAAACATATGATATTACACATACTAGGACTGGCAAGATAATCAACCTCTCGAATTCCAAACTCCCTTGTTTGCTTTTGCATTTAAACTGTTATACTTTGAAATATTAATACACGAATTCTGAGACAGTTAAATATCTCCCAGACAGCAATATATGAAACACTGAATATCCAGATATCTCTTAAGTACACTAAAAAAAAACTAGGTAATTACTCTTTAGTATTATTTATAATTTACTATGGCTCTTAACAGGATACGAGCAGATTCTGATTACAAACAACGGTGATTGGAATAATACAATCTTTACAAAAATAAATATATATTCTATATATATTACAACACTTTGAAAAGAATTTACACAAAACTTAGATCAAGAAAAAAATGTTACGATCTGAAAATTATACATTCACTTAACTTTAAATGTTAAATCCGAATAAATCTTAAACTAAGGCAAAAGAAATACTGCAATAAAAATTATACAAAAGCTTGAAATTAACTCTTGAGTAATACAATATTCAAGTTTGATAATTAATGAAAATAGATAACCAGAATCCTAACCTTCCTACAGCCCCGGTTACAGAAACTTTACACAATGCCAACACTCTAATAAAATGAATTCAAAATCACCGTTTTGTCTTGCGTATCTTTTCAATACACGATTTGCTTTGGGGCGCAGAGTCACTCAGGAGAGTACACACTATACGCACTGAACACTTTTAAAACAATACACTGGTTTGTGTGTAACAGAGGGAGTGGGAGGATGTCTATCTTCAGGCTGGAAATTCTCTATCTCTATCTGTAACCTGGGTGTTCACCTTTTATATAAAACCTAATTGCTTCCAGAAACTTCCCAATGAACTGGGAAGCATGGTGGGCCGAGCAAAAGGCGTCAGAGTGGCCATGTATTACTCTCTCGAACGCTACTCACGCCACGCCAAACAGCTCTCTCAGTCGGCTAGCTCCACCCACCGTTTATCCCCGAAAAAAAAAAATCCTATCACCAGGCCCTTCGCTTAGTTTCTAAAGCATATGGTACTGAATATTCTTTCTCAAACATGACTCAATACCTCATAAAATATAAAAGAAGATTACCTAAGCCCTTGTTCATATCGTGTATGATCAAATAACACTCTCAAACCTTTTATGTAAGACTTCGTAACATACATACGTGAAATAAAAAGTGGATTATTAGAAATAAATTTACATATACTAACTTGAATAAATAATATAATGAAATTAACGACGAATGTCTTACGTAATTTACATAGAATACATACATCTACATGAAATGTAAATAAAATCATGAATAAACTATTGTATCTACTCTACACTAGACCAGCTTCGTAAGATATATATATATATATATATATATATATATATATATATATATATATATATATATATACACATATATATATATATATATATATATATATATATATATTTATGTATGTTTACGTATGTATGTGTATGTATGTATATTTACATATACAGTATATATGTATATAAATGGTAGTAGAATGTATTGAAGAAAAGTTGAATTAAGGATTTTTACCTTCGAAGCACTGAGAATGAACACCGGGTCCTCACACTAACTCCCATATATCCATAAATTGAGATAAACTTGCTCTGTTCAATATATCAGGTATGACTATCCTGAACTAATTTGTAATACAACAATTAATCAATCAAATAAAGGGAGTAGAAATACGAAGGTGTAAAACCCAATATAATGGCTTTATTATACAAAGATTATAACGTTAAATTGGACATCTTAACATTGGCAAAATATGATAGCAAATAATTGAAACCAATCAAAGAAATGCAAAATGGTAATCAAAATATTCTTGAGGCTGGACACGTGGTCCTGTGACCCCGAGACTTGACTAGTTTCTAAGAGAAAAATATTAAACACAAAGTTTATACACAAAATCCCACGCACTTTGCCCAAATAGGATAGAAAGCCAGCAATACCTAAATAATGTGAATTTTAATCTGATCTAAAAATGGGGAAAGTTTGTGGCCACGTGTTTTACTTGCACTGACTTCAGTACTTGTGGAAAGCCCTTTTCCAGATAATGGTTGTTCTAGCTTGTTTGCACCTTTCGTTGACTGGTAAACACATCTGTGTTCCTCCCTTCTTGGCCGTTCAGGATAGCTGGTACAGGCTGCAGGCTCGTCTGTCCTATCTCCCGCCTTCCTCTCTGATTGGTATGGATGGAAAGGAAAACCTTGGGGAAGTTAGGGTAAGCCAGAACTGCCCAACAGGTGAAGAACTGAAGGTTACCCTTCCAGTCAGGCTAGCAAATGGCTCGGGCACAGTTGAAATGGTTCACCTGTGTCAGCTATCGACAGGCTAGTTTTGGTGTATTGAGGTGCCAAATCGAGACTTTTTGGGAAGGCATTATATTTGTGTAATGAGTGAGGAGGAGGCAGGATTTTGTACAAAATACAAAGGGAAATGCTGCAACTCCAGGGAACTATACTTGCATAGTAATCCCATCTATTCTGGCATACTAAAAATTAATAATTTAAGAGTATTAGGCAAAGGGCTGGTGCAAACATCCTAAAATTAATCAGACCTGAACTGGTACTGAGAGATAAAAGCTGCTTATAACAGCAATGATAAAATTTCATTCAAACCAAGTGTAAGAATTTACCTCAAAACACGTAGTTTAAGAAAAGAACCCACGTTACATAGCGTATATCATTTGTCTTTCGTTTTAACGCAGCGGCGTCACGAAACATGGCATATATAAGCAATGTTCAGTGAAAAGCAACCTATCCCCCAGTAAAGGAATAATCATGAAAACACAAGTCCCTCAGAGGCTGGCAAGAGAACTCTCCTTCTGGAAGTCTAAAAGGCATGATGTTGGCCAAAGAAGACACAACAACCAAGAGCTATTGGGTCTGCCCCAATCTTTTTACCTCCCACTGTACTTCATTATAAAACTTTTCCCTCCAATCCTTCCAATCCTAATTTCCCCCTCCCCTCCCCCACCTATCCTAATTCCCCCATCCCTTCCCTCACCTATCCTATCCCCCCGATACTAGCTGTAGCTGTAGCAGTCTATCTGTCTCGGTAGAAGAAAACGTCAAGAGCGGAAACGAAATTTCATGGGTAACTACCTTAGTAGTTGGAGCGCGACCAAAATACAAAACGAAAGAAGTAGTGAAGAAAATTCTTCGTGCATATATATATATATATATATATATATATATATATATATATATATATATATATATATATATGTATGTGTGTGTGTATATATAAAGTATATATATATATATATA
>NC_090743.1:101861799-101879299 GCF_036898095.1 Palaemon carinicauda | reverse complement strand
CCAAGTCAAGACATTCCGGAGAATCTTCTGAGAATCTAGTTTTTTTTTTTTTTTCAATAACAGACTGTAAGACAAAATACATTGCTGTTGTTGTCATGGCTGAACCAAGTCAAGACATTCCGGAGAATCTTCTGAGAATCTAGTTTTTTTTTTTTTTCAATAACAGACTGTAAGACAAAATACATTGCTGTTGTTGTCATGGCTGAACCAAGTCAAGACATTCCGGAGAATCTTCTGAAAATCTAGTTTTTTTTTTTTTTTCAATAACAGACTGTAAGATAAAATACATTGCTGTTGTTGTCATGGCTTAACCAAGTCAAGGCATTCCGGAGAATCTTCTGAAAATCTAGTTTTTTTTTTTCAATAACAGACTGTAAGACAAAATACATTGCTGTTGTTGTCATGGCTTAACCAAGTCAAGGCATTCCGGAGAATCTTCTGAAAATCTATTGTTTTTTTTTTTTTTTTCAATAACAGACTGTAAGACAAAATACATTGCTGTTGTTGTCATGGCTTAACCAAGTCAAGACATTCCGGAGAATCTTCTGAGAATCTATTGTTTTTTTTTTTTTTTTCAATAACAGACTGTAAGACAAAATACATTGCTGCTGTTGTCATGGCTTAACCAAGTCAAGGCATTCCGGAGAATCTTCTGAAAATCTAGTTTTTTTTTTTTTTCAATAACAGACTGTAAGACAAAATACATTGCTGTTGTTGTCATGGCTTAACCAAGTCAAGACATTCCGGAGAATCTTCTGAGAATCTATTGTTTTTTTTTTTTTTTTTTCAATAACAGACTGTAAGACAAAATACATTGCTGCTGTTGTCATGGCTTAACCAAGTCAAGGCATTCCGGAGAATCTTCTGAAAATCTAGTTTTTTTTTTTTTTCAATAACAGACTGTAAGACAAAATACATTGCTGTTGTTGTCATGGCTTAACCAAGTCAAGACATTCCGGAGAATCTTCTGAGAATCTATTGTTTTTTTTTTTTTTTTCAATAACAGACTGTAAGACAAAATACATTGCTGCTGTTGTCATGGCTTAACCAAGTCAAGGCATTCCGGAGAATCTTCTGAAAATCTAGTTTTTTTTTTTTTTCAATAACAGACTGTAAGACAAAATACATTGCTGTTGTTGTCATGGCTTAACCAAGTCAAGACATTCCGGAGAATCTTCTGAGAATCTATTGTTTTTTTTTTTTTTTTTCAATAACAGACTGTAAGACAAAATACATTGCTGCTGTTGTCATGGCTTAACCAAGTCAAGGCATTCCGGAGAATCTTCTGAAAATCTAGTTTTTTTTTTTTTTCAATAACAGACTGTAAGACAAAATACATTGCTGTTGTTGTCATGGCTTAACCAAGTCAAGGCATTCCGGAGAATCTTCTGAAAATCTAGTTTTTTTTTTTTTCAATAACAGACTGTAAGACAAAATACATTGCTGTTGTTGTCATGGCTTAACCAAGTCAAGACATTCCGGAGAATCTTCTGAGAATCTAGTTTTTTTTTTTTTTCAATAACAGACTGTAAGACAAAATACATTGCTGTTGTTGTCATGGCTTAACCAAGTCAAGACATTCCGGAGAATCTTCTGAGAATCTAGTTTTTTTTTTTTTTCAATAACAGACTGTAAGACAAAATACATTGCTGTTGTTGTCATGGCTTAACCAAGTCAAGACATTCCGGAGAATCTTCTGAGAATCTAGTTTTTTTTTTTTTCAATAACAGACTGTAAGACAAAATACATTGCTGTTGTTGTCATGGCTGAACCAAGTCAAGACATTCCGGAGAATCTTCTGAGAATCTAGTTTTTTTTTTTTTTCAATAACAGACTGTAAGACAAAATACATTGCTGTTGTTGTCATGGCTGAACCAAGTCAAGACATTCCGGAGAATCTTCTGAAAATCTAGTTTTTTTTTTTTTTTCAATAACAGACTGTAAGATAAAATACATTGCTGTTGTTGTCATGGCTTAACCAAGTCAAGGCATTCCGGAGAATCTTCTGAAAATCTAGTTTTTTTTTTTTTCAATAACAGACTGTAAGACAAAATACATTGCTGTTGTTGTCATGGCTTAACCAAGTCAAGGCATTCCGGAGAATCTTCTGAAAATCTATTGTTTTTTTTTTTTTTCAATAACAGACTGTAAGACAAAATACATTGCTGTTGTTGTCATGGCTTAACCAAGTCAAGACATTCCGGAGAATCTTCTGAGAATCTATTGTTTTTTTTTTTTTTTCAATAACAGACTGTAAGACAAAATACATTGCTGTTGTTGTCATGGCTTAACCAAGTCAAGGCATTCCGGAGAATCTTCTGAAAATCTAGTTTTTTTTTTTTTCAATAACAGACTGTAAGACAAAATACATTGCTGTTGTTGTCATGGCTTAACCAAGTCAAGACATTCCGGAGAATCTTCTGAAAATCTAGTTTTTTTTTTTTTCAATAACAGACTGTAAGACAAAATACATTGCTGTTGTTGTCATGGCTGAACCAAGTCAAGACATTCCGGAGAATCTTCTGAGAATCTATTGTTTTTTTTGTTTTTTTTTTCAATAACAGACTGTAAGACAAAATACATTGCTGTTGTTGTCATGGCTTAACCAAGTCAAGGCATTCCGGAGAATCTTCTGAAAATCTAGTTTTTTTTTTTTTTCAATAACAGACTGTAAGACAAAATACATTGCTGTTGTTGTCATGGCTTAACCAAGTCAAGACATTCCGGAGAATCTTCTGAAAATCTAGTTTTTTTTTTTTTTCAATAACAGACTGTAAGATAAAATACATTGCTGTTGTTGTCATGGCTTAACCAAGTCAAGGCATTCCGGAGAATCTTCTGAAAATCTAGTTTTTTTTTTTTCAATAACAGACTGTAAGACAAAATACATTGCTGTTGTTGTCATGGCTGAACCAGGTCAAGACATTCCGGAGAATCTTCTGAAAATCTAGTTTTTTTTTTCTTTTCAATAACAGACTGTAAGATAAAATACATTGCTGTTGTTGTCATGGCTTAACCAAGTCAAGGCATTCCGGAGAATCTTCTGAAAATCTAGTTTTTTTTTTTTTTTTCAATAACAGACTGTAAGACAAAATACATTGCTGTTGTTGTCATGGCTTAACCAAGTCAAGACATTCCGGAGAATCTTCTGAAAATCTAGTTTTTTTTTTTTTCAATAACAGACTGTAAGACAAAATACATTGCTGTTGTTGTCATGGCTTAACCAAGTCAAGGCATTCCGGAGAATCTTCTGAAAATCTAGTTTTTTTTTTTTTTTCAATAACAGACTGTAAGACAAAATACATTGCTGTTGTTGTCATGGCTTAACCAAGTCAAGACATTCCGGAGAATCTTCTGAGAATCTATTGTTTTTTTTTTTTCAATAACAGACTGTAAGACAAAATACATTGCTGCTGTTGTCATGGCTTAACCAAGTCAAGGCATTCCGGAGAATCTTCTGAAAATCTATTGTTTTTTTTTTTTTTTCAATAACAGACTGTAAGACAAAATACATTGCTGTTGTTGTCATGGCTTAACCAAGTCAAGACATTCCGGGGAATCTTCTGAAAATCTAGTTTTTTATTTTTTTTCAATAACAGACTGTAAGACAAAATACATTGCTGTTGTTGTCATGGCTTAACCAAGTCAAGACATTCCGGGGAATCTTCTGAAAATCTAGTTTTTTTTTTTTTTTCAATAACAGACTGTAAGACAAAATACATTGCTGTTGTTGTCATGGCTTAACCATGTCAAGACATTCCGGAGAATCTTCTGAAAATCTAGTTTTTTTTTTTTTTTTAATAACAGACTGTAAGACAAAATACATTGCTGTTGTTGTCATGGCTTAACCAAGTCAAGGCATTCCGGAGAATCTTCTGAAAATCTAGTTTTTTTTTTTTTTTTTCAATAACAGACTGTAAGACAAAATACATTGCTGTTGTTGTCATGGCTTAACCAAGTCAAGACATTCCGGAGAATCTTCTGAAAATCTATTGTTTTTTTTTTTTTTTCAATAACAGACTGTAAGACAAAATACATTGCTGTTGTTGTCATGGCTTAACCAAGTCAAGACATTCCGGGGAATCTTCTGAAAATCTATTGTTTTTTTGTTTTTTTTTTCAATAACAGACTGTAAGACAAAATACATTGCTGTTGTTGTCATGGCTTAACCAAGTCAAGACATTCCGGAGAATCTTCTGAGAATCTATTGTTTTTTTTTTTTTTTCAATAACAGACTGTAAGACAAAATACATTGCTGTTGTTGTCATGGCTTAACCAAGTCAAGACATTCCGGAGAATCTTCTGAGAATCTATTGTTTTTTGTTTTTTTTTTCAATAACAGACTGTAAGACAAAATACATTGCTGTTGTTGTCATGGCTTAACCAAGTCAAGACATTCCGGAGAATCTTCTGAGAATCTATTGTTTTTTTTTTTTCTTACCTTTAATCTTGAAACTGACCTTATTACTCTTTTTTTTAATATATATTTTAAAGTTTAATGCTTCATTTCAAAGTTATTTATCAATTTTTGTTTTTTTATCATAAGTTATTAATTCTTTATTAAGCGTACTTCAATTGGCATCAATGACCATTGATGTTTTGATGTCAGATAATTTCCAATTATTCATTCATTAATTATTGTAAAATTATTATTATAAATTTGATCAACTTTTTTACATTTGCTATGCATAGTGTTACATCTGATCGCTTTACCATACATTTTGATATTATCGAGACGTTATCCGTTCTCTCCAATAACTTTATCTAGTCTACTCAAGATTCAACCCTTTATATTTCTCTTATTCAAACTTCCCAACCCTCTTCTATTGCTGGAAGCATGTCTCGTTCAATAAGTGGATGATTTTAGTTTATGAAATAAATGACCCATTGGCCTTCTGACTTCGTCGAATCCTAATTTTTCTTAGAAAGATCATAAATTGTTTAAATACCAAGTATTTCTCACTCAAGTTTTTAAATCTTTATTCTTCCGTTTTTGGAGCATTACTTAACCATATGGAGTGTCCCACCTCTTTCTTTATACCGGATAGTAATACATCAAAAGCACTTTAAGCCCTTCTGACCTTCAACATAGTCTTTACATCTCTCTCTCTCTCTCTCTCTCTCTCTCTCTCTCTCTCTCTCTCTCTCTCTCTCTCTCAGCTCCTCCTTTCCAGGTGCTATTCCTAGCTGAGCCTTAACTTATTTTTTCATTTTCCCGTGTCACCTACAGACATTTGGTCCCCACATTCCTTCATTTTAAAGGAATTAATTCATTAAGAACAATGTAGATTTGGTTAGGTATTTTGTACTGTGAAATCTTATATATCCCTTTCCTCCCCAAGCCCTTCATACATCAGCATACATCCATAGTTTTTGCAACTACTGATCTATATTTGTATTTTATGTTGAATAACTGTTGAAGTGTTCAATAACAGAACATCTTACTTATATTATGCACGCCAATTTGAAAATATGATTTAAGCAAATTTTTCAATTAAAACCAGTCTTAGAATGCTAGTTATGATGACGGTTGTTACGTCGCCATTGAAAATATTCAATATCTGTAAGATTTGTTAAGCAACTCTGAATTTGATTTCGTTTTAAAATTCACTTTTCAAATGGAAAAAGATCGGAAGCTTTTCCTGGATACTCTCATCAGAAAATGGGAAAATTGAATTCTTCCAGTGTTTTTCCAGAGCGATACGAAGTGGGTATAAAGTCTTGGGCTGTATGTTACTGAAATAGAAGGAACCGAACAGACAGTGTCAAATGAGTGTCTCTGTAGGCATAATTGATTAAATTTAAAGTAATAAATCCTACAATCTTGAACAGCTTCTAAAGGATATCAGAATAAATTTTGATGGTCGAGAACAAACGAGCAAAATCTAAAAAGTTACTGTTGTAAAGAAATTTAACGTTGTTTGTAATGAGCACAAAAAATGAAAGAATCTACAGTGGTGACCTATTGGAAACGTCCCTGCCTATCATTCTGCCAGACTTGAATTTGAGTCTCACTCAAGCTCTATAGTTTCTTGTTGTGTCTGGAACCGCAACAGCCTTAGGAACTATGGATTTGAGCTTGGGGGGTGGGGGGGGGAAGCCTATAGGTCTACCTGCTGAGTCATCAGCAGCCATTGCCTGGCCCTCCCTAGTACTAGCGTTGATGGAGAAGGTGCTCGGGCACTGATCGTATATGTCAGTCTCTAGGGCATTGTCCTGTCTCTAGAGCAAAGTCGCTGTCCCTTGCTTCTGCTATTATTGAGAAGCGTTTAAATGTTTAAACTTTTAAACCAAACAAGATGGATCCATCTGGCTGACCTCGATTCGGTATCATTATTCCCGTTTTTAACAATTTAATTCCAGTCAACAATGTACAGGCTAGGGTATATCACACTTCTTAATTCAGTATTTGGTATCACCTTTATTAAATTCATAGGTTTGATTGTGATACACCGAATGAATTAGAATATCCAACCACTGATAAACTTTAGAGGGGAATTGGATTTATCTGAAAATTCTCTTATTTCTATAATATTTATTCTACTTGAGAGTTGACAATTTAGTTTTTAACCATTTCTGAAGTGGTATTTTTTTAGGATGGAATTATGCATTTTTACGTCCTTTGGCAAGTAGCTAGTTTCCAAACTGTCATCTTTGTTTTAATTATGTTATAAAAATTTGTAACTGCTTGTGTAAACGTTTAATTAATATTAATATTTGAATTGTACCAGCAATGCAATATCTTAACGACAATGTTAATATTTGATTTTTATAATTATCCAATTTTGGAGCAGCAAGTTATTTTTGTTTAATCTAGTTGCCCGAATATAGACGGAGTGTAGAACGTCCAATGGTAGCTGCGTATGGTTTCCCAAGTTAAAGACAAGAACTTCTGTATTGCTTTGAAGAGGCGTTCGCTAATCATGTTCAGAAAATTAGCCCATATAAGAAAATGAACGTAGGAAGTTCAAAAAAAAGGGTGGGAGGTCATGATAGTTAAACTTAAAAGTCTTAGGTCTTTCAAGGAGACCTGTAAAACTGAGTTAACACATAATACACACACACACACACACACACACACACACACACACACACACACACACACTTTAAAATCGTCGTCTGTCTAACTGTTTAGTTCAAAAACTAAAAATAGTTCTATCAACTTTGTTTAAATATTGTAATAATATATTCAGTATTGAAATTTTGTGAATAAACATCCTTAAAAGTTCAATTCGTCTTATGGAATAGTTTTAACGCACATTTGAAATCTCATGTTGTGTACATTATTATTTACAAGTGCTTTGGAAATATTTTTCATAAGTGCTTTGGAACAAATCGCTTCGAACAACATAACTCTCTCTCTCTCTCTCTCTCTCTCTCTCTCTCTCTCTCTCTCTCTCTCTCTCTCTCTCTCTCTCTCTCTCTCTCTCTCTCTCCTCTGAGGGCTTAGTTGATTATTTAATTTTTATTCGTGAAAACTAATTAAAAAGATACATGATATAAACGGCGATAACGGTATACGCAGTTTGCTCTGTTTAAGTTAAAATAGGGATTACTTTAAAATGTTCTTCTCTTTAGTATTTTGTTATGATCACTATCATTGTATTTGACTTTGATTGTCACTGCTTCCAATTTAATAATTTACGTTATTGAATAAATAAATGCATCTTCATCAGGTCTTTCAAACAGTAGGAAATAATTATTGTTTATGATTATCTTAACAGAATGTTATTATTGAAAGATGATATGCGAAAATCACTAGGGAACGGCGGCTGATTATGAAGTAATTAATAACATTCAATAAGTAAATAATTGCGTTACAGTAATGTGTTTCGAAATGAATTTGACAATACGATATTGAAGACCGAATTTTCGGCGAGTCTCCCCACTATTGAGATTGTCGAGAGAGCAATGGGGGAAATAAAATGACTATTTTGGAATTAATTCTCTATGGAAATTTGAAGGGTGTTCTAGTGCTTCGGAATCTATTTTCCTCTCGCAAATTCTCCTAAGCTATGAATATCAAGTGGAAAGAGTTGATCCACCTACGAGGGATGACAGGACAGGGCTAGAGAGAGAGAGAGAGAGAGAGAGAGAGAGAGAGAGAGAGAGAGAGAGAGAGAGAGAGAGAGAGAGAAAGATTAATTCATATTGGCTGGTAGTAAGCCATTTTCATCCCTCGTCCTTTTGGAGCTTTTAAATCCATTACCTTGGTGTGTTATTAGATTCGTATGGATTTATCAGTTCAAATGAGACTTTAGCATTGGACTTTATACCATTATTCATATTTCCTTCGCAATATTTGAATGAATTTTTAACTTTTTCTTATTATTTACTGGGTCTGACTTTCTCAACTTTCTTCTATTACAGCCTTTTTTTAAGGAGTATCCTTGATTTATTCATGTTTATTTTTTATATTACATTTTTCTGTTTTTGTTTAATTAGCATCTAACTGTACATTGCAATTTATCCAACCAATATCTTGAATAACATAACTTGCTTATACTGCTCTTAAATGATTCTACTTCCTCTTTCACATACATTGGGTTCCATCGTAATAGAAAAAAAAGATGTCGGTAAAATGGAAAGATAGGAAAGAAAGAGCGGTGGGGGATTTCACACAACACCACATATTCTGATTAAATTATCACAATTGCCATAATCTACTCTCAGTAAACTGCTCTAATATGATACGATTAGCTGATGTGGGTGGGGAGGTGGGCAGTGCAATAGTACACTTCACGTAGTGAATAGTGGCCATTGCTTTTAGATATTTGCAACCTTCGACGATTACTTAGTTTCCATTTCCTTCCTTTTATCTTTCTGTCCAACCTCTGTTTAACTTTGATTTTTAGTGCAACTGCGGAATTTAACCCAATTGTACCTGGCGTTGAATGGCCTCCCAGTCGTGGCCCAATTATATATATATCCAATCTAAAAATAAAATAAAATATTGTGAAGTGGAAGATCGTTTGTTATTCTTACTCTTTCTAACATTTTTTTTTTTTGGGGGGGGGGTGTGTGAAATCCTTCAGTGCGCAAGAGAAGGAGAGCTAGCGAGCGAACGAGGTAATTTGTGTAATGATTGTTTGCAGCGAATAAGACTTGAAATAATAGAAGGCTTATTGTTTATATTTTAACATAGGTTTGGACCGTAGTGATTGTTTTTTTTTTAAATTTTAATACAGCAAAGAACGAGTTTTTCGAATGTTACTATGCATTTCAGGCAAAAAAATAGTGTGTTTTTCGTAAATATCTCTCATACTAATTACTTGATGAGAATGGTACTTTGACACAGCACTCTATAGACCTCCCCCTATTTTTTTATACTTTAATGCACCGGCAAATCCCGTTGATTAAGGCATTTACTCTTGTCATGAAAAAGCCGAAGTCAAGTGAATCGGGTATGTAGGTGAAGCAATTCGAATGCCTACTCTCCCCCGTCCTTCCCATCTCCTTTCCTCCCTCTGTTTAGAGTCTGTAGTAGACCCTCCTCCTATCCCTCCAGTAACCACCTGGTCTCTCCGGTGTCGCTTACTCTATCTTTTCTTTAGCCTGTTATATTTGTTAATAACTGATAGAATTGATAGGTTGGATTTTTGTTATAATTCTTATTAACATTTCTTGATATTGTTGTATTTCGTCAGGGTGTACAAGGAGTTTACAGCCTTTAGCCTATTTATCCAACTTGAACCTCCCCTGAAGGCTTCTTTTAACTGTGTTTACATTATGAAACACGCGTTTTCTAAAGGCAGGATTGATGGGCTTTATTCTTCTTGAAAGGCTTGTGTGGAATAAACAAAAGCTGTAGAATACAAACAGAATTATGCTGTGACACAAATGATTATAGTATGATGAAAAATCTACAAACTACATAATTTGTTGGATTGATATTTCACAATTACACACACACACACATATATACGAGGGGTGATCAAAAAGTTCGGTAAATGTGTGAATATTTATTAAATTACGAACATTAACATGTTTTGTCACTAATCTCCTTCAAAGTACTCTCCTTCGGCACATACACACTTACTCCACCGTGCCTGCCACTTTTGAAAACATTCGTGGAAGCCCTTTTTCTTCAATAACTTTATTTGCTTTGTCGTATTCGATTTGATGTCTTCAATGGTGTCAAATCATTTCCCATTCATCGTCGATTTAATTTTCGGGAATACCCAGAAGTCGCATGGTGCCAAGTCGGGAGAATACGGTTCTGGAAGTAGCTGGGTTTCATATAAGGCAATCCCGAGTATTAGATCGACAGATAGAGAAGTCCAGCCTTAAGATCGCCAGCTCACCTCCCTCAGCTCAGAGTATTGCTTAAAAGTGTTCAATACCTATAATGTGTCCTCTCCAAAGTGATTTTGTGCCCCGCATATATCATCTGTAGTGAGTACATATAAAAATTCTCTTAGAGTTTTTGTAAATGGCCCTGTAGGAAGGCTAGGTATTTGTTTTGTGATCTGGTTATCTATTTTTCACTAAGAGTCAAACATAAATAATTTAATGAGATTTCATTTCAAGTGAAACAAGTGATTGTAAATTTTTCTTAAGTGTTATTTCTTTTTTAGTTGACTAAAGATTATTCAGATTTAAAGTCAAGTCATTATATAATTTTCAGATCGTAACATTTTTATCTTAATCAAAGTTTTGTTCAGATTTAATTTTTTTTTTGAGTGACTTATTTTGTTATTATGTAAATTCTTTAAAAGTGATGTGTGACGTGGTGAGAGAAGGTTGTGAACTCAAAGGCAAGTTGAAAACAACTGAGTTAGTTTATTAAAGAACACTCTCCTTTATATACAAAATCTCAAAGCAACAAGAATTTTCATGTTCAAATATTGACACTGTTACAGAGTAGAAAAGCAGACATGATGTTTCAGGTTCTTTTTAGTGCGAGGGGAGAGCGAAGATACAAGCATAATATATACAATATGAATTATGTACGATCGTGTGACACACGGTTGGTACATGGCTCTCCCCCTAAAAATGACATACTGTACATGTTAAATAGGGCGCCCTGATCTAGAGAGGCGAACTGTAGGCGGGTCATCTGGCAGAAGATAAGCAGGTTTTAGACGATCAATGGAGACCCAGTCTTCTTTGCCACGAATGTTTAGTAGGAATGCTTTCGGACTGCGGCGGATCACAAGGAAAGGGCCCTTGTAAGGGGGCGTTAGCGGTGGCTTGCTAGTGTCGTTGCGCAGGAAGACGTGCGTTGCAGAGTGCAAGTCTGTTGGTATGTGATACTTCGCTGGGGGCTTGTAAGTCTGGCGGCATGGAGTAAATTTTCCCACGACGTGACGTATGCGCTGGAGATCGTCTAAGGATGTTGTAGAAGGAAAAAATTCGTCAGGGACGACCAACGGGTCGCCATACACCATTTCAGCTGCCGAGACGTCGGGGGCATCTTTAGGAGAGGTCCTTAGTCCCAGGAGGACCCAGGAAAGGTGAGTAAACCAGTTGCAATCCTTGCAGCGGGACATCAAAGCTGCTTTGAGGGTGCGATGAAAACGTTCAACCATTCCATTGGCAGCAGCGTTGTAGGCCGTTGTGTGATGTAGGGTGATGCCCAGGAGATTCGCTAATGATGTCCACAATTGAGAGGTGAAAGTGGTTCCCCTGTCGGAAGTAATATGCTCAGGGATACCAAATCTTGCAATCCATCCAGAGAGTAAGGCAGATGTACATGAGGCGGACGTTGCAGTTTCCATGGGAATGGCTTCAGGCCAACGAGTGGAGTGGTCGATGACGGTAAACAGGTAACGATGTCCTTGTGATGTGGGTAGGGGGCCTACAACGTCGACGTGAATGTGTGCGAAACGACGCTGAGGTTGAGGAAAGGTGCCCACTCCTGAATCCGTGTGTCGATGTACTTTGGAAGTTTGGCAAGAAGTGCAGGCGCGGACCCAATCCTTAGCATCCTTAGAAATGTTGTGCCAAATGAACTTTGCCTTCAGCAGCTGTGCAGTAGAACGGCACGAGGGATGTGAAAGGCCGTGAATGAAATCAAACACCTGCCGGCGCATGGGAGCAGGAATCCAAGGTCGTGGTCTACCTGTACTGACGTCACAGAGGAGGGTGGTGTTGGAGTCTTCGAGTGGGGAAGTCTTCCCAACGGAGGGACGTGCAGGATGTCCTACATGCTTGATACTCTGGATTTTGTCGTTGGGCTTCAGCCAGGGCGTTGTAATCCAATCCCAGTTGAACGGCAACCAACGTGTTTCTTGACAGGGCATCGGCAACAGGATTCATTTTCCCAGGGACGTATTGAAGGGTGCAATTGTATTCAGCCACGGCGGAGAGATGTCGGCGTTGCCGGGCGGACCAGGCATCAGACTGTCGAGTAAAGGCGTGCACCAGAGGCATGTGGTCTGTGCGAATGACGAAGGGCGTACCTTCTAAGAAATGGCGAAAGTGACGGACAGCCAAGTGCACCGCCAGCAATTCTCGATCGAAGGTAGAATAACCTGATTCTGCCTTGGACAATTTTCTGCTGAAGAAGGCCAATGGGCGGGGCGAGCCGTTGACCACCTGCTCGAGTACTGCACCAATAGCGACGTCGCTGGCATCGGTGGAGAGAAGGAGAGGGGCATGTGGGATAGGAAAAGTGAGAGCCGCAGCAGTTGATAGGACCTTCTTTGCATTGCAGAAGGCTGCTTCTTGAAGGGGACCCCACTTCAGGTCCTTTGGCTTGTCCTTGAGGGAAGCGTAGAGGGGAGCAAAAGTGGCGGCAATGGCTGGCAGAAAACGGTGATAATAGTTGATCATGCCCAAGAATTCCTGCAGAGCTTTGACGGTCGAAGGCGCGGGGAAGTTCTGAAGGGCTGCTACCTTCTCAGGGAGGGGATGGACTCCTTCAGAAGTGATGCTGTGCCCTAAGAACGACACTTCGTTGGCGCCAAAGGTACACTTGTCGTACCGGACTGCAAGGCCGTTTTGTTGCAGGCGGTCGAGCACGATGCGCAGGTGACGGAGGTGTTCCTCTTTTGAGGAAGAGAACACAAGTATTTTCGTCCACATAACATACACAGAAAGGGAGGTCCCCTAGGATGCCATCCATGAGACGTTGAAACGTGGCCCCAGTATTACGAAGGCCAAAACAGGAGTAATTGAAGGTGTATGTACCAAACGGAGGGGTGATGGCAGTCTTGGGGATGTCATCTGGGTTCATAGGCACCTGATAATACCCCTTCAGGAGGTCGAGCATAGAGAAAACCTTCGCATTGTGCAGGTAGGAGGTCACGTCAGCGATGTTTGGGAGGGGGTAGTGATCCGGTTCTGTTTGCATGTTCAGGTGCCTGAAATCCCCGCACGGACGGAGGGAGCCGTCTTTCTTCAGAACGATGTATAAGGGTGACGACCATGGGCTGGAGGCCTTTTGGCAAAGGCCCATTTCCTTCATTTCGGCGAACGTCTGTTTGGCGGCTGCCAATCGGTCCGGTGCCAGACGTCTGAATTTTGCAAAGACTGGGGGTTCCGTCGTCTTGATATGTTGATAAATACCATACTTGGCAGGAAGCGTGGGCGTTCGTTTGGCAAAGTTCTGGACGGAAAACTTCCGGGTACGACGTGAGGAGGTGGGTGTAGGCATCCGTGGGTGCGCTAATGTGGAGAGCAAGGTTAGAGGGGGCGGGTTGAAGAGGCATCGACAAGTACGAGTCTGCGTTGACCAATCGTCGGTGGGCGACATCGACCAGAAGGTGGAAATGAGAGAGGAAATCCGCACCGAGGATTGGCATTGTGATGTCAGCAACGAGAAACTTCCAATTGAATTTACCGTTTCCGAACGATAATGTGAGGTTCTCGTAACCGTAGGTGGGTATCGCAGATCCGTTGGCAGCTACCAAGCGGACGTCGGCAGATGTAGACAGACTACGTCGTGTCTTGAAGAGTTTCTTTGGCAAAAGAGAACGACAAGCACCCGTGTCTACCAAAAATCGCACGCCCGTTCCTGCATCATGTAAAAAGAAAAGATTAGAAACATGGGAGGCCACCGCCACGAGCGATGGCCTACTTGCACGTTTTTTGGCCACTGACAATCCTCGGCACATTTCTTCGCGGTTGCCCCGAATCTGAAGTGGTAGTAGCAAAACTGCGGCGGATAGGAGGTAGTAAGTGGCTGTAAAAGTCATTTGTTGGGGCGCGAGTGATTGGTGGGTGGTGGGCGGCTTTGTCGCTGCTTCGGCATGTCACGGGGTAGGCGTGTATGTCTTACGGCATTCATGTCAGCTTCAGTTGACGTTGAATAGGCATCCTCTTCGTCAGGGGTGGAGGCGTTGAAGGTCTGGAAGTGGCTGTCCATAAGGGCGTCGGCTTTGGTCATCAAGTCCTTTATGGGTAAACTATCAACATCGGGTATGGCAGCGCGTATAGGTCCGGGTAAACGGCGTATCCAAAGGGTACGAAGTAGGTTTACCTCACGAGGAGAGCCGTCTGCAGCAGGTTGAAGGCGAGCGATACTGGTCATTTCCCTGAGGGAAAGCGAAGCCCTTTGGTCCCCCAACGGTTGTTGTGAGAGTTGAAAAAGCTTTGCTATACGGGCGGCTGGCGACGGCGAGTACTGCTGCGGAAGGTATGTTTTGAGGGCGTCATACGCTATTGGGGTGTCTCCTTGTTCACAGAGCCAGTCGGATATTTCCGGGAAGGTGTCCTCGGGTATCGCCGCGAGAACATAATCTGCTTTGGTGGTTGAGCGAGTTACGCCCTTGATGCGAAACTGGACTTTTGCGCGCTGAAACCAAGCAAACGCCTCCCCGCTGGCGAACAATGAAAGTGTCAATGGAGCAGCCGCAGCGCCAACTTCTGTAGAGTCCGCCATAGTACCAATGATGGAGGGGCGAGGGGGGTGGGTGTGGAAGGCGGTGGGAGCGAGTCGACTTCCGGGGTCACCAATTTGACGTGGTGAGCGAAGGTTGTGAACTCAAAGGCAAGTTGAAAACAACTGAGTTAGTTTATTAAAGAACACTCTCCTTTATATACAAAATCTCAAAGCAACAAGAATTTTCATGTTCAAATATTGACACTGTTACAGAAGAGAAAAGCAGACATGATTTTTCAGGTTCTTTTTAGTGCGAGGGGAGAGCGAAAATACAAGCATAATACAGTATATACAAAATGAATTATGTACGATCGTGTGACACACGGTTGGTACAGATGTAACTTATTCTATATTTATTGTTGTAAAGAGTGTTTTATTCCAATCACCATTGTTTAGAATAGAATCCGCCCGTATCCTGTTACCTGTTAAAGAGCCGTAGTGTCATAAATAATTCTTAAGAGTAATTACCCAGTTTAGTTTTGAGTGTACTTTAGAGATCTTTTGATATTCTGTGCTTTATATATTGCTGTCTGGGAGATATTCAACTGTCTCATAAATCATGTATTGATATTTTAAAGTGGAACAGTTTTAATGTTAAAGCAAACAGGTGAGTTTGAAATTCGAGAGGCATATATATATATATATATATATATATATATATATATATATATATATATATATATTTATATATATATTACAGTATATTTATATATATACTATATATATATATATATATGTATATATATATATATATATATATATATATATATATATATATATTACAGTATATTTATATATATACTATATATATATATATATATATATATATATATATATATATATATATATATATATATATATATATATATATATATATATATATATACTGTGTATATATATGTATATATACTTAAAAAGTGTTGTTTGATGGGAAGTAATTCACCTGTTTCTCTAATCGAGTAATATCCGGCCTTGTAAATAAATGCTTTCAAACCGAACGACTGCGGTGAGCAATAACGTTTCTTCAGAATTTATAGGTGCAATTAACTTGTTCTGGTAATTGAGACGTGAGAGGAATAATGGCGAAGTTGAGAGAGTCAAGATGAATCGGGATATTTGGAAAATGTAAGTTAAGGGAATAGTCTAATTGGTCGCAGTGAGATCGAACATTAGTTATAATAGAAGGTGGAATAGATTGGGTGGAAAGAGATGGAGGCTGGAGGTGTGGTGTAATGGATAGAAGGTAATTGCAGTAGCATTCCTAATGGGAGGCAATAGAAATACCGTTTGATATAGTTAAAATGTAGGAAAATAAAGTGATTCGGATGCAACAGAGGAAAGGGAAGAAGCAAATAGGACCTGGTGAACAAGATTTCGACAGGCAGAAAATGAAAAGACGAAAATTACCTTAACATAGGTTACCGAAGTTACCATAAATTCTACTCTCAAATATTATCCTTATTATGTTCCAGAATAATATGATTGCAAAAACAGATGGAAACGATCTTGTGTTAAAATACTTTGTTCTTGGAAAGAAGGCTTGAAGAGCAACGGCAATTTTCTTGAAAATTAGTTTTTAACTTTTACGATAGCTTAGCTTAAAATGCATGTTCGGGTCTAAGAGGACATGATAGAAGTCCTAGTTAGTATAGCCGCACATATCACCTTAGAGACTTTAAATCCCTAAGGGCTTTATTCTATTTCTCCGTTATACTGAATATGATTTGGAGTTCATTTAATCTCAGAATATTTTAGATTCTAACAAACGCAATATGTAAAAATAGCGACCAAACTTGTATATCTACATGTCTGTATATTCATGCATCTCTCTCTCTCTCTCTCTCTCTCCTCTCTCTCTCTCTCTCTCTCTCTCTCTCGCTGCATAATATATATATATATATATATATATATTATATATATATATATATATATTATATATATATATATATATATATATATATATTTATATATATATATATATATATATATATATATATATATATATATATATATATATGTATATATATATTTATATATATATATATATATATATATATATATATATATATATATATATATATATATATATATATATGTATATATATATATATATATGGATATATACATATACATATATACGTATATATATACATATATATATATATATATATATATATATATATATATATATATATATATATATATGTTAGTATTACACTAGTTTAAGAGTCCCGTCAAAAATTACGTATATAGATTTATAGATATTCACTCACAAATACACATGTACACGCGCACGCACCCGCAGATTTAAACCTGCCCACTCCCTCCCCCCTTTCCTACGTAGCCTGCAACACGGCTACTTTCTCTCCTACCTGCCCAAGAATTGTAGAGAGACCAACTGTTCATAAATTTGGCAACGCTACTCAGCGTGACAAGTAGAAAATATTATGTAATCATATATATAGCAAAGAAACTTTCTCGTTTCTATATAGAGGAGATATATGAGAAATAGACTAATTTTGTTTTCGAGTAGAATTTGTATAATTCTCTACCTCACATGTGCAACCTCGTTCAGGATAAGATTTGCAGTTCCGTTCAGGGTAGCAGCAGATATCCTTGGGGATTTCCTTTGGATGTACGCTCTAGTTAATTCGAAATTAATTATTTTTAGAT
>NC_090743.1:101843202-101850702 GCF_036898095.1 Palaemon carinicauda | reverse complement strand
GCTCTTTTAACCCTTATTGGAGAATGGGTAATTTTACTCTATTATGTAAATACGGTGTTGATAGCTCAAGTCCACTTGATTACCGCCCATTTTCCACAACTGCCATATTATCCAAAGTTTTTGAAATCTTTTGGCAAAACGTCTAAATAACTTTGCTGAAGCTAATCCTATGTTCCCTAGTTTGCAGTTTGGTTTTCGAAAAGGTTTTGAAGCATATGATGTCCTTACAATATCCAGTGTTGTACAGAAATCCCTTGATTATGGTCAGGAAGTTCGTATGATTAGCCTTGATTTTAGTGCGGCATTTGGCCGCGTTAATCATGAGGCATTGGTTTTAAAAATGTGACGGTATGGAGTGGGTGGGCCCTTCCTTAGCTTCATTATTCAATCTTCAAGTAATAGATCGTTGAGTTGTTGTTGATGGACACCATAGTGAATATAGAAATGTGATATCCGGTATTCTTTAGGGCAGTGCTCTCAACCCGTTGCTTTTCATACTATGTAGACATGAGATGTGGTTTGGCCTAGATAACAAGCGCGTTGAATTTTATTTATTTATTATTATTATTATTATCATTATGATTATTATTGTTATTATTATTATCATTATCATTACTAGCCAAGCTGCAACCCTAGTTGGAAAAACAGGATGCTATAGGGCCAAGGGCTCCGAAAGGAAAACAGAGTCCAGGGATAAAAGGAAATAAGGAAATGTATATACTACAGGAGAAGTAATGAATAATTAAAATAAAATCTTTTAAGACCAGCAAGAACATTGAAATAGAGCTTTCATATATAAACTATAGAACTTCAAAAAATAAGATGAAGAGAAACAAGATAGAATAGTGTGCAGAGTGTGTACCCAAAGCAAGAGAACTCTTAACTCAAGACAGTGGAAGACCATGGTACAGAGGCTATGCCACTATCCAAGACTAGAGAACAATGGTTTGATTTTGGAGTGTCCTTCTAGAAGAGCTGCTTACCATAGCTTAAGAGTCTATTTAACCCTTACCAAGAGTAAAGTAGTCACTGAACAATTACAGTGGAGTAGTTAACCCCTTGGGGAAGAAGAATTGTTTGGTAATATGAGTGTTGTCAGGTGCATGAGGACAGAAGAAAATCTGTATAGAATAGGCCAGACTATTCAGTGTATGGGTATGAAGAATTTTTTGTTAATCTGTTTTGTTAGGTGTATGAAGACGGAGGAGAATGTGGAAAAAGTAGGCTATACTATTCGGTGTGTGTAAGTAAAGGAAGAATGGGTCGTAACCAGAGAGATGAATCCAATGTAGTACTGTGTGGCGGTAGTATCTCATTGGGTGGTTGGTACCTTAGCCTACTTACCTACAACCTGCTTCTCTCTTTCCATCAATTCCATCTCCTGGTTGTAGACCTGTGGGTGCTGAATCCTTTAATAGAGCTCTCCTAAAATTAGTGCTTGGTGCAAGCGGATGTTTTTATGTTCAAGAAGCTGACATGTTTTCCCTTTTAAGTTTATAAATATAAAAGATAGGTTTTAACATTTTACTGTCCTAGAATATTTTCATTGTTAATTTACTCTTGTAGAGCGCTATTAGTGGTTTTGTATGCAAGTCTATGTCTAGAGCTAAACTCTTCAGGAATTCATTGACTGAAGCTCCAGGAACAATATTTTGTTGAAATAGCCGAAATGGCCATACCCCTTTGGTCGATGTACTGCCATCCGCCGTGACTGTATTTCTGTGACTGTTAGACATAAGAGGTTGTCTGACCACTCAAAATGTGCCAAATGGTCACATTATTTGGGGCACAATAAATACATTTTCATATACAAAATTCAGTGGTTTTTAAGACAATTGCCAAAAACCTAGTTCAGCATGTCACATATTACAGATTTTAATGGTAGCTGACTATGAACAATATTTTTTTTTCTTTCACTTTTAATCTTGTTTGCTTTCATTAAAGTATTGATCATGAAACTGAAGTGCTGTAAAGGTCAGCAGTGAAGGCTGGGACTACCAGTGTTATATGCAACACTACATCAGGGAATACGTTAACAGGTAAATTTTACCATAACATTTTCTTATTATTTAGTTACCAGTTTTATATAAATTGTATGTATAACATGAACTCCTACAAGGGCAGTTGGCCATATAGATTTTACTCAAACTGAAACCTATTTTTCCGGAACTGATGGTGGTCATGCCAAAATCCTTCTAGCAGCATAACTATTTGATAGTTTTTCCATCGTCTCAAGATTAAACACGTACAGTAAGGCATTCAAATACCATCAAATACCAAAAGTCTGATAATCTGAGGTCAGAGAGGTCAGTGAAAACTAACAGTGAGACAGTTATTCAAATAGAAATTAAAAAGGACAAAACAGTGATAGATACGTGGATCAAAGAAGATGGAAGAAGAGTACTAGTTGCCTTACCAATGGCATAGAAAGGAAATGTGTAATCTGTGGCAGAGCAAGAAAGAGTAGTAGTGATGGAAATCTGGTGTTGTATCAAATCTTAAGAGTCTAACTAAGCAGCAGTATTCTTAGATGCTTTAAATATTATGAAGGATGAAGTTGTGGCAAGCTGTTCTTTTTCTGGAATCTGGATACAGCTTGTATGTATTTGCTGCTTATATGTATTCTCATGGGAATTGGTTGCCGCAATACTTGTTAAAGTTTATGAGACAATGTGTTGCATTATTTGAAAATATCGATCAATAAATTTGGCACCCAAAATTTATTTCAACAGCAAACATGTGTATTTCAATTTCAAAAGTAGCTATTACAGTAATACCCACATTCATTTTGTCATCAATCCCAACTTGGAGACATATCACAGCATATAGATAACAGGTGTACCAAGGATCTTCCTCTCAAGTGTTTCTGGGACACAATCTTTTCCACTTGATGACAAACGAAATTCACAGATGGTTTATTCCAGCTCATTTGGAAAGTCTGGACCACATAATTGTGTACTGAATCTACTCCAAGTGAGGATGTTAGATCAAACACCCCTAACAGTGGATGCAGTTTATGAAGTACTTATTTTCAAACACCAGGAATACCAATACAGATGAATGGTTCTTGAAGTTTGATACAATGTGTCAGTTTATGCATTATTGCGTAAATCTGAAAAACTTAAACTCAAATTCATTGTATCTTGAGACAAATTGTCCACAACTTGTCCGGATGAAGATAGCTAAACAATCTTATGTAAAACCTACCAAGATTGCTGAATTATCATTGACATGACTAGACAAAAAGAAGCAGTAGTCTTGTGAAGGGGACTGGTAAATTTCCCCACGGAAAATTCAATCATTAGTAAATTCAACCACGGAAAATTCTACCATAGGTAAATTCAACCACGGAAAATTCAACCATAGGTAAATTCAACCACGGAAAATTAAACCATAGGTAAATTCAACCACGGAAAATTCAGCTATAGGCAAATTCAACCACAGAGAATTCAACCATAGGTAAATTCAACCACGGAAAATTCAACTATAGGTAAATTTAACCACGGAAAATTCAACCACTGGTAAATTCAAACACGGAAAATTCCACCACTTATGTTTTACCGCCTCTTCTAGTTTACGACTTTTAAACCACTCTTCCTCTTGTTTACGACTTTTAAACTACATTGTTTCGTAATTCATTTAAATGCCAATTGGTTCTCCCTTTCGTTTCTTACAAATTGTTTATGAATTGTCAATTCAATTTTCTTATTTAATTAAACTTTGGAAGCCCTCAACGTGGCAACCTTTATATCATCCGAGAAGAATAAACGAAAGCTCTTTGATGAAGAAAATTATATTTACGAAAAGCATGCAGATAACAATAGACAAACTAAAACATATTGGCGTTGTGAACACTTTTATAAAGGTTGCTGGGCTAAAATACATACAACTTTCAACTGCACTGAACCTGAAGTCATTCTTTCAACTGGATTCCATAATCACCCAGCAAGCGGTGCAGGCGTTAATACTCGAAAGGCAAATTCTTTAATGAAGAGCGAGGTAATGAGAACAGGAACAGTGTCTACTCGTGAAGTGATAGCTAATGCTGTACAAAATCTTCATGAAGAAGCACAGTCACAGTTGCAAACTATTTCTGGACTTGCACGTAACATACGTAACTGGAGGCAATATTCTTTAGAAATTCCAGCACTTCCAACTTCTAAGTCAGGATTTGAAATTTCTTCTATGGTGAAGTACTTGGAAAATATGGTTCTTTGTTTTTGGCCTTCGATAGTGGTATTAACGACTTAGACAGAATTTTAGTTTTTTTTCTTCAGAAAAAAGGCCTGGATGATTTATAAAGTTCTTAAAATTGGGCCTGTGATGGAACTTTCAGTGTCGCCTAGGTTGTGGTGTCAGTTGGTAACTCACCATGTTATTATAGGCGGATCATGTGTGCCAAGGCTATTTGCATTACTACCTAACAAAAAAAAATCCTCAGTGTCTTTTTTCTTCTATTCGTAATTTGCGAGAGAATGGTAAGTCGGTAACTTGTCTCATGGATTTTGAACAAGCTCTCCATAATTAATTTGGTTTCCCATTTTCCACACTCCGAAGTAGCTGGCTGTGTTTTTCATCTTGGGCAATCTATTTGGCGAAAGATCTGTGCACTTGGTGAAAGGCATAGGTACAACGCAGACGACAGTTTCCAAGTAAAAATAAAGTGTTTTTGTGCTTTAGCATTTTTACCAATTGAAGACGTTGTCAACGGTTCTTTTTATCTATGTGATGATACTGACATCCCTACAGAATTTATAGTTTATTTTGAGACAACATATATTGGAACAGTGAGTGAACGGGGTCTTCGTCAAAGAAGAAAAACCCCACAGTTTCCTATTGAACTTTGGAATGTAACTGAACGAGTTCTAAATGACTTGCCAAGATCAATCAATGCAGTCGAAGGTTTTCACAATGCATTGCGATCCTCGATACCATCAATCCATCCCAATTTTTGGAAACTGTAACTCTCTTAAAAAGGGGGAAGGATTATGCCAAACAAAAATAGCACATATTTGACGTGGAGACTCGAAACCCAAAAAAATGGAAAATTTAGTTAAAAATTATTAGAATGTTTTTTTTTCGATTTTTTTAAGGGTTATTGCTCGCAATTTGAAATAAATGTTCTTGGAATATTTTTTAATACTGTTTTTAATACGATTGCCATCATTTTTATTCTATTTTTTAATAAAATGTGCGAAAATTTTGTTCATTTAACCTTTTTATATCAATTTTATATCAATCTAATTTTCTTACTCTATTATTGGGAAATTTTCCATGGTGTAATTTTTCGTAGTGAAATTTACCTATGGCAAAATCTTTCCCTGGTGGAAATTTTTGTGGTGGAATTTAACTATGGTGAAGTTTTCCATGGTGGAATTTACCTATGGTGAAATTTTCCATGGTGGAATTTACCGTTGGGGAATTTACCTACGGTGGAATCTACCGTGGGGGAATTTACCTAGAACCCCTTGTGAAATCTCCTATTGCACGAGAAACCAACAGGTGTTAAAATCCAAATAATTATCCCCACCCCGTAACACCAAAGTCAAGTGTCATAACCACACCCCATGTAAAATGCCAATACCATATATAAAAGTCCTTCATATACAAGTGTAAAAATGTATTTAATACATTTTAAGGCCTGACATGTAATGATATAATTGTATAACATGTGGAAACTCTACCTTTGATCCATAGCCTAGAGAAAATGAAAATAAATTAATTCTGCCTTCATTTTTTTTTCTTTTTCCTTTTTTTTTTTTTTTTTTTGCCGGTATGATAAATTTTATATATCTAAATATTCTAATAGATATTTCATGATAAAATGAAAAATATGTATTACTGCCGACCATAATGTGGTCAGACAACCTCTTATGCCCAACTGTTAAGGAAAGTCGCGGCAGATGGCAGTACATCGACCAAAAGAGGCCATTTCGGCTATTTCGCCGTCAGTGAGAGATGTGTTACCCAAAAAAATATTGTTCCTGGACCTTCAGTCAGTGGATTCATGGAGTGTTTAGCTCTGGAAATATATTTTCATACAAAACCAACATGAGCAACTTTAGTAATTACTTTTCATGTAGTTTATTTATTTCCTTAATTCCATTACTCACTGGGTTATTTATCCCTGTTGGAGCCCTTGGGCTTATAGCTTCTTGCTTTTCCAACTATGGTTGTAGCTTAGCCAATAATAATAATAATAATAATAATAATGATAATAATAATAATAATGATAAAAAGGATAATAAGGATAATATAATATAATATAACATATAATATAATAATAATTATTATTATTATTATTTTTATTATTATTTTTATTTTTTATTTTTATCATTATTTTATTATTATTATTATTATTATTATTATTATTATTATTATTATTATTATTATTATTATTATTATTATTTAGTGAAAGGGTGTATGATTAGCATTCATTGCCTGCTCCCCCCTGGTCCTTGTCAGGGTGGAGAGCAGGCTTTTAACCTTTTAAACCTTTCATGTATACTGATTGGATTGTGGATTGATTATTTATGTGGTGTCTATTTGGTTATTGATGCTTGACACAGAGAACAGATTTACAAACAAAATATGAAAATATTGATAAATCTGTTTTGAGAGAAAAGGTAAAGGCAATTTTTAGCCCCCCCGAAATTAGTGAATTGGATACATTTATGCGAATCAAGAGCTTCATATAATAGGCTTTCGCCATCGAAATGTGTTTTGCTCTGCAATAAGCTTCTATTCCCAATAACCATTTCCCATAATGATATGTCCGACAACAGATTATTTTATGGGATTGCTGCAATGATATTCAGACTTTTCCCTGAATCTGTTGTTTCAAACCAGCTGGCATTGGTAAACGCTTGGGGCTTACAGCAAAAGCGATTTGACAAGAATTTCACGGGTAAGAGCATTTTCATATGCTTAATTCATTATTATCCTTATTATCATTATTATAGGATGCCCATAGAAAGGGGAAATGGTTTAAATGCTGATGAAACTAAAGAATTTATTTCTTTATTGTTCACATGAAATATAGTTGTTATTCCCAATGAATGTATACCCTTTTGATACTAAAAAGCCAAAGACTAGAAACCATTAACATTTCTTACAAAAAAGAAATTCCAAGTATAAGCAAATGGTAAATAATAAAATTAATATAAAAATAATGCACGATTAATTGAGCCCAGAAGGAAAGGAATCTTAAACAGTCCATATAGGACTAAGGTATATAAGCTATGCCGCAGCATAATTTTTGAGCAATTTGTTATAGCGGAAAAGTTTAATGTAAATTTTGGCCAGAATTGTTCAGTTAATGATATAGCCATGGCAATTGGTATGAATACAGTATAGTCTACTTTTTTTTTTTCTTTGAAAAGAAAAGCACGCCATCTAAAATTCCAATATGGCTACTTTTTCAAGATGGTCCTTAGCACACCAAAAACTGCAATAAACCATAAAAACTTAAAAATTTATTTCTAATATTTTCTTTTGAAA
>NC_090743.1:101835702-101838202 GCF_036898095.1 Palaemon carinicauda | reverse complement strand
ATATATATATATATATATATATATATATATATATATATATATATACAGTATATATATATATATATATATATATATATATATATATATATATGTGTGTGTGTATGTGTATGTGTGCGCGTATGCATGTGTATAAACATACATACACACACGCATATATATACATATATATATGTGTATATACATACATACATACATATACCAAAGGCACTTCCCCCAATTTTGGGGGGTAGCCGACAACAACAAGAAACAAAACAAAAAGGGGACCTCTACTCTCTACGTTCCTCCAGCCTAACCAGGGACCCAGCCGAGTTCAGCTGGTACTGCTAGGGTGCCACAGCCCAACCTCCCACATTTCCACCACAGATGAAGCTTCATACTGCTGAGTCCCCTACTGCTGCTACCTCCGCGGTCATCTAAGGCACCGGAGAAAGCAGCAGGGCCTACCGGAACTGCGTCACAATCGCTCGCCATTCATTCCTATTTCTAGCACGCTCTCTTGCCTCTCTCACATCTATCCTCCTATCACCCAGAGCTTTCTTCACACCATCCATCCACCCAAACCTTGGCCTTCCTCTTGTACTTCTCCCATCAACTCTTGCATTCATCACCTTCTTTAGCAGACAGCCATTTTCCATTCTCTCCACATGGCCAAACCACCTCAACACATTCATATCCACTCTAGCCACTAACACATTTCTTACACCCGTTCTCACCCTCACCACTTCGTTCCTAACCCTATCTACTCGAGATACACCAGTCATACTCCTCAGACACTTCATCTCAAACACATTCAATTTCTGTCTCTCCATCACTTTCATTCCCCACAACTCCGATCCATACATCACAGTTGGTACAATCACTTTCTCATATAGAACTCTCTTTACATTCATGCCCAATCCTCTATTTTTTACTACTCCCTTAACTGCCCCCAACACTTTGCAACCTTCATTCACTCTCTGACGTACATCTGCTTCCACTCCACCATTTGCTGCAACAACAGACCCCAAGTACTTAAACTGCTCCACCTCCTCAAGTAACTCTCCATTCAACATGACATTCAACCTTGCACCACCTTCCCTTCTCGTACATCTCATAACCTTACTCTTACCCACATTAACTCTCAACTTCCTTCTCTCACACACCCTTCCAAATTCTGTCACTAGTCGGTCAAGCTTCTCTTCTGTGTCAGCTACCAGTACAGTATCATCCGCAAACAACAACTGATTTACCTCCCATTCCTGATCATTCTCGCCTACCAGTTTTAATCCTCGTCCAAGCACTCTGGCATTCACCTCTCTCACCACTCCATCAACATACAAGTTAAACAACCACGGCGACATCACACATCCCTGTCTCAGCCCCACTCTCACCGGAAACCAATCGCTCACCTCATTTCCTATTCTAACACATGCTTTACTACCTGTGTAGAAACTTTTCACTGCTTGCAACAACCTTCCACCAACTCCATATAACCTCATCACATTCCACATTGCTTCCCTATCAACTCTATCATATGCTTTCTCCAGATCCATAAACGCAACATACACCTCCTTACCTTTTGCTAAATATTTCTCGCATATCTGCCTAACTGTAAAAATCTGATTCATACAACCCCTACCTCTTCTAAAACCACCCTGTACTTCCAAGATTGCATTCTCTGTTTTATCCTTAATCCTATTAATCAGTATTCTACCATACACTTTTCCAACTACACTCAACAAACTAATACCTCTTGAATTACAACACTCATGCACATCTCCCTTACCCTTATATAGTGGTACAATACAAGCACAGACCCAATCTACTGGTACCATTGACAACACAAAACACACATTAAACAATCTCACCAACCATTCAAGTACAGTGTATATATAAATAAATAAATACGTTAACGTATGCATATATATGTGTTTATATTAAATAATATATATATATATATATATATATATATATATATGTGTGTGTGTGTGTGTGTGTGTGTGTGTATGTATGTTTGTGTGTGTTAATACTTTAGAGATTATCATTTCGAAAGAACGTTACCTTTGTAAATGTGACGATTCATCATTTGTAGTTATTAAATATATTTTAGTTAAAATTATGACGGGAAAAAAATTATTCCGTCAAACTCAATACATTGAGAAATAACTCTATCCCAGTCGCTGTCATTGCATAGCTGAAAAGTTTCTTTAAAGAGCAATTATTATTCACCAAAAAATATGTAACCCAAAAATCTGAATAAATTTTTTTTTTTTTTTACTGTAATTACAACGATTCTGGAAAAATTAACCAAATAAATTCCTCGACCTTAAGAAAACCTCTGCATCTCTGTCCTACAGGTCCATTGACCCCCAAAAGACGCGTGGCTATTTGGTGTTCGTAGAGATACAAACAGTTGCATTCTTGCAACAGCCGAAGGATTGCATGCGAGTCTGCAGTCTTTCAAAAGAGGCAGCACAGGCTTCCGTGACGACCCGGTTTTAGTTACCTTTAGTTCGATCGG
>NC_090743.1:101823202-101828202 GCF_036898095.1 Palaemon carinicauda | reverse complement strand
AGCAACGAGAAACTTCCAATTGAATTTACCGTTTCCAAACGATAATGTGAGGTTCACGTAACCGTAGGTGGGTATCGCAGATCCGTTGGCAGCTACCAAGCGGACGTCGGCAGATGTAGACAGACTACGTCGTGCCTTGAAGAGTTTCCTTGGCAAAAGGGAACGACAAGCACCCATGTCTACCAAAAATCGCACGCTAGTTCCTGCATCCTGTAAAAAGAAAAGATTAGAAACACGGGAGGCCACCGCCACAAGCGATGGCCTACTTACACGTTTTTTGGCCACTGACAATCCTTGGCACATTTCTTCGCGGTTGCCCCGAATCTGAAGTGGTAGTAGCAAAACTGCGGCGGATGGGAGGTAGTAAGTGGCTGTAGAAGTTGTTCGTTGGGGCGCGAGCGATTGGTGGGTGGTGGGCGGCTTTGTCGCCGCTTCGGCACGTCACGGGGTAGGCGTGTATGTCCTACGGCATTCATGTCAGCTTCGGTTGACGTTGAATAGGCATCCTCGTCGTCAGGGGTGGAGGCGTTGATGGAGGTCTTGAAGTGGCTGTCCATAAGGGCGTCGGCTTTGGTCATCAAGTCCTTTATGGGTAAACTATCGACATCGGGTATGGCAGCGTGTACAGGATTGGGTAAACGGCGTATCCAAAGGGCACGAAGTAGGTTCACCTCACGAGGAGAGCCGTCTGCGGCAGGTTGAAGGCGAGCGATACTGGTCATTTCCCTGAGGGCAAACGAAGCCCTTTGGTCCCCCAACGGTTGTTGCGAGAGCTGAAAAAGCTTTGCTATACGGGCGGCTGGCGACGGCGAATACTGCTGCAGAAGGTATGTTTTGAGGGCGTCATACGCTATTGGGGTGTCTCCTTGTTCACAAAGCCAGTCGGATATTTCTGGGAAGGTGTCCTCGGGTATCGCCGTGAGAACATAATCCGCTTTGGTGGTTGAGCGAGTCACGCCCCTGATACGAAACTGGACTTCTGCACGCTGAAACCAAGCAAATGCCTCTTCGCTGGCAAATGAGGAAAGTTTGAATGGAGCGGCCGCAACACCAACTGCCGTGGAGTCCGCCATAGTACTAACGATGAAGGGGCGAGGGGGTGGGGGTGGAAGGCAGTGGGAGCGAGTCGACTTCCGGGGTCACCAATGTGACGGCCGAGAGAGGGTTGTGAACTCAAAGGCAGGATGCAATCAACTGAGTTGTTTATTAAGGAACACTCTCCTTTATATACAAAACCTCAAGGCAACAGGACATAACCTGTTCGAGAGACAGACAATGATACAGAGCAAAACCGGAGACATGATTATTCAGGTTCTTTTTAGTGCGAGGGAAGAGCGCAGATACAAGCATAATATATACAAAATAATTATGTACAATTGTGTGACACACGGTTGGTACAGGGTTAACTACTGCACTGTAATTGTTCAGTGGCCACTTTTCTCTTGGTAAGGGTAGAAGAGAGACTTTATCTACTGTCAGCAGCTCTTCTAGGAGGAGGACACTCCAAGATCAAACCATTGTTTTTTAGTCTTTGGTAGTGGCATAGCTTCTGTACCATGGCCTTCCACTATCTTGTGTTAGAGTTCTCTTGCTTGAGGTTTCACTCGGGATCACTATTATATCTTGATTCTCTTCCTCTTGTTTTGTTAGTTTTTTTAGCTTATATAGGAAATGTTTATTTAAATGCTGTTACTGTTCTTAAAATATTTTATTTCTAATTGTTTCCTTTCATCACTGGGCTATTTTCCCTGATGGAGCTCCTGGGCTTATAGCATACTTATTTTCCAACTATGGTTGTAGCTTGGCAATTAATAATAATAATAATAATAATAATAATAATAATAATAATGATAATAATAATAACAGCGGCATTAGATTGTTCCAACATTATTCTTAATAGTCATTGATGGAAAAGGTAGTTTTATTTATGACTCGATGCTTTAAATTTGTTCATAAAAACATTCGTGCTTCTAAAAAAATTCTTTGGTGGATTATGCAATGTTTCCAGCAAAAAGGATTGTGTTATGCTTCCAAAAACTCATCGATATTTTCTAAATGCTAGATTGACTGCTGAAGAATTACTGGCCTGTCGATATTCTTTTATCACAACACTTCATAATACGTAACGATACTCTATTGTAAAATACTTCCCAAGTCATACAGATTCAAGGGAATGTGCCCTATCTGTCTTTAGACCCCAAGCCATTTTCCTTCATTTATCAAATTTCTTGCATTCCCTTTTCGGCGATCTCTGCTGACTCGTCGCCTGTGTTCGTGGCCAAGAACGGTTAGCATTGACATTTGAACTAAAATTTTACATAGCCTAAATAGTAAAATCTTTGCTACATAGCTAATAATTTTTTTTTATCGCAAGAGTTTTAATTCGCATAATAATTACCAAGGTCATTTGATTGGTCAGACAGTATTACAATTGATCATATTCTCTGGTTACGGATCATTTTCCCTTTCTCTTCACGTACACCGAATAGGCTGGCCCATTCTTTCCACATTCTTCTGTCTTATACACTTAATAACACTGAAATTCTGAGACAATTCTTCATCGCTCAAGTGGTTAACTACTGCTCTGTAACTGATTTGCTTAATTACCTCTAGGTAAGGGTAGAAGAGACACTAGCTATGGTAAGCAGCTTTCCTAGGAAAAGGACACTCCAAAATCAAAGCATTGTTCTCTAAACTTGGGTAATGCCATAGCCTCTTTATCATGGTCTTCCATTCTTGGGTTAGAGTTCTCTTGCTTGAAGGTACACTCGGGCACAATATTCTAATTTCTCATCCTCTTTTTTTATAGTTGATATATGAAATTAATGTAGTTTCCGTTTTTGAAATATTTTATTTTGATTATTACTACTCTTGTAGTTTATTTGTTTACTTCTCTCCAATCCTCACTGAGCTATTTTTCCTTGTTGGAGCCCTTGGGCTTATAGAATCTTACTTTTCACTGTTTACTCGACCACGTCTATCAGGATAAGTGGCACAACCACAAGCAATCGTGCTCAGAACATCTGCCTTCACACAGGAGCATTGGTCTGACATTTGGAAGATTTGCATTTACAAAAGCTTGGGACATTGAAATCCGTTGGTACTTGTGGTAAGTGTTGTAATAGGTACAAGATGGTTGCCCAGTGCATTTCTGAAAATCATCAATGACAGTGATGATAGTGGGATTGCTTTTGTGTGTATGCTTGTACCATCTCTGATGGAAATGTGCTCTCAGTGCATGTTGCCAGAAAGCATCTTCAGTTGGAGGCAATGCCCGGAGATCTGATTTTTTTGGGGCGAAAAGTTGCTGTCTCTGAGTCTCAAGTGAGCAAAAAGGTTCTTTGTTGTAGAACCTAGCCATAAAGTTTCTTGCTTCATCAAGGACCACTCTCATCAGTGGTTGGCGACATTCCTGAAGGCATGGAGGTGATGAAAAAACAATGCTTGAACTTTTTTCTTCCCTCTCCTGAATGAGTAATTCTGTGCCACAACCAGTGAGAGCAAAGGCTGAGAGAAGGTTGGCAGTTATTGCTTTCATCGAGGCATCACACTTTTCCGGTAGTCTTGTCCTTTGCAACCGGGTGTGTGTACACATATTTTCCCCTCTATGCAAATACTGCAGACCTCACAAGGACTGTTTGATCTTCCAGAGTGGAACATGCACATGAGCAGGATATCAGTGTCTATAGCCTCCACAATGATTTGTTTGCATTGTAGACATTGAGCACAGTAGAAGAGATGGGCATCATTCTTGTTTCGTCTTCGTCATGTTTCTCGCAAGATAAACAATCCATTCTCATGCAGTCTTTATTATTGGATTTCCATGTATCACCTACCTCTCTGCTCATTCCACCCAGGTAATTCGCAAACTCTTCTGATTCAGATATTGTTGATTCTTTCTAAGACTTACTATTGAGACTGCATGACCTCCCATTGTCTCGCTCTTTTATCCTGCTTCAGGCTTTCAGCTGCGGGCACATCATACCATTCTGCCACAAAATGAAAGATGCTGGAGCCTGTGGGATGAGTTGCAATTAATTTATTCAAATATCCATTAGACAGCTTTTCAAATGTCGCGCTTTGTAGCGTATGAATATCATAAAAATCTAGAAACTAACCTACCAAGTAACAGAGATTCGCCTTGGAGGCAAAGTTGGTCACAACTGGTAGCGACCCATTCTCTCTTATTCCATGCCAGGAGGAACTCCTCCAACCCTCATAGATCTCCACCCATGATTACTCTACCATCCCACTCCCACATCACCCTGCATGGACTAAATTCTTCTTCTCTGTTAATGGTCAATATTGCATATAAAAACAGCAAAATAGTGATAGGAAAATATCCCTAGTACTAATGCATCTTTAGTTTTTTGTGCTGAAAATTGTCAAAACCTATTGTTAATTCAGAAAAAAATAGTCATCAATTGCAAGCATATTAAGCATCTTTTATAAAATCAATTTATAGAGGTGTGGGTTTTTGACAACTTTTTAAGAGTTGTCTCCCCTCTTCACGCATAAATATGATTTTAAACAAGATCAGTCAAAATATTATGCTGATTCCTATGAAATAGTATCAAATCAAGTAATATGAAGTGGTACGTATGTAGTAGTATGAAATTACAGAGATTATAAACAAGTAATTGTTCAAGAATTTTACTCCTTGGCCAACTACCAAAAGTTTCATCACACTTTTTTGTCCCACACTTTAGCATCAAAAACGGCTCCCACGCTAAAACACCTGTACCACCCGCGTGTCACACGATTGTACATAGTGATGACATTCTGTTTTTTGTATATATTATCCTTTGTATCTTCACTCTCCCCATTGAAACTTTTGTCGTTTTCCAGCGGAGAGGCGTTTGCTTGGTTTCAGCGCGCAGAAGTCCAGTTCCGCATCAAGAGCGTGTCTCGCTCAACCACCAAAGCCGATTATGTTCTCGGGGCGATACCAGAGAACACCTTCCCGGAAGTCTCCGACTGGCTTTGTGAACAAGGAGACA
>NC_090743.1:101813202-101818202 GCF_036898095.1 Palaemon carinicauda | reverse complement strand
TTACCTTATAAAAGACGGGTAATTGCACTCTGTCCAAGGCACTAGAGGCCTAAGAGAGGCTGAAGGGCTCACTTCTGTTACAACAGAGAACCTCTCTCTCTCTCTTTTAAGGGGATCCGGTGAAACTAATGTTCATTAATTAGATAGAAACGTGTTCCCATGTCGAGAGGATTACCTGGAATTGGATGCACAGTAATTTGAATATAAGTAATTGACTGGTATCAGCCTCGTTTCGTATGGGGAGTTTGCCTCTCTTCTTTTTTCTTAACCTGTTGAAATGTTAGCACAGAAGCCATCCTACCAGTCATCCTTTCAAATAGGTCATCTCAAGATGAGCTCATCAGTGTGGCTTGGGCCACGTGAGTGAAAGGATCTCTCTCTCTCTCTCTCTCTCTCTCTCTCTCTCTCTCTCTCTCTCTCTCTCTCTCTCTCTCTCTCTCTCTCTCTCATATCATTACCTGTTCTTAAATTCTAAGCTAATTGTGCTACAATCTTTGAATGTAGTAGTCTTCGACGTCTCGGTGTATATTCATTGTTATAATGTTTTTTCTTTTTTTCTTCAATTATATTCCCTTAGGAATCAAGAATATATTGTATTTTTGTCTAATTAATTGAATGTTGTGCGGCATTTTGTTTGCGCATAATTTAACATTATTGCAAAGGACTATTATCCAAAAAAGACTTTTGAACACAATTGTACTCATCATTGTAATAATAGAATTGGTTCATTTGTATTGAAACAATTTTTCTTATGTATATACGCCCTTTTTTTAATTTATTAGGTAAATTTAATTAGAAAGTGTATGTTGAACTTTTATTCAAACAAAAAACATAATAAGTGAATCGTAACTTTTATATCATAATACATTTCATGATACACCAAATAGTGCTCGGCTTTCTGAAAAAAAACAAAAAAATCCTATTTTATAAAACAATGACTTTTGTATCGTCTCGTGTAGAGTTTCAAGATTATTCTGAAAAAAAAAATAATATAACGCGCTTTACAATATAATTTGTAAAAAACTAAGTTTATTGATGTAAAATGAGAGATATTTTGAAACTCAAATTAATTGTTCATATTTGTGTTAAATGCTGGAGTATTGAAATGTGTTTTTTTTTTCTTCAGTGGATTATATGGCAGGGTAAATTATAGAATATGTAAGGTGACAACTATTTGTCTATGGAACGGATACAACAATATTGAAAATAATTTCAGACCATAGATTGTACCACACTGGCAATTTCTATAATCCATATAGCTACCCGATTGCTAATTTTGCTTAGTTAAATATCATTGTAATTCTCACTTTCACATACAGTTAAATCCAACTCTTTTCTCAATTCCTAAATCTCAACTAATTTAAACAATATAGATCCCCATAGTTATACTTTGATGGTTCTTCGTTTACGATTTTTTTTCAATATCACTCTGTAGGGCAATTTACATTGTTGTCATGGCTTGACCAAGTCAAGACGTTCCGGAGAATCTTGAGGATCTTTTGTTTTTATCATAGATTTAATCTTGAAGCTGACCTTATTACTCTTTTCTTTTAAAGATATTTTAAATTCTAATGTTTCATTTTATTCACTTATCAATTTTTGTTTTTTATCTTAAGTTATTATTTCTTTATTAAGCGCACTCCAATTGGCATCAATGACCATTGATGTTATGTATGATGTCACATAATTTCCAATTATTCATTCATTAATTATTGTAAAATTATTATTATAAAATTGATCAACTTTTTTACATTTGTTATGCGTAGTGTTACATCTGATCGCTTTAAAATACATTTTGATATTATCGAGACGTTAATCTGTTCTCTCCAATAACTTTATCTAGTCTACTCAAGATTCAACTCTCTATATTTCTCTTATTCAAACTTCCCAACCCTCTTCTATTGCTGGCACCAAGTCTCGTTCAATCATTTGATGAATTTAGTTGATGAAATAAATGACCTACTGACCTTCTGACTTCGTCGAATCCTAGTTTTTCTTAGAAAGACCATAAATTGTTTGAATACGAAATATTTCTCACTCAAGTTATTGAATATTTATTCTACTTTGTTTGGAGCAGTACTTACCCACATGGAGTGTTCCATTTCTTTCTTTATACCGGATAGGAATACATCAAAAGCACTTTAAGCCCTTTTGACCTTCAAAATAGACTCTCTCTCTCTCTCTCTCTCTCTCTCTCTCTCTCTCTCTCTCTCTCTCTCTCTCTCTCTCTCTCTCTCTCACCACCTCCTTTCCAGGTACTATTCCTAGCTGAGCCCTAACTTATTTTTTAATTTTCCTGTGTCACCTACAGACATCTGGTCCCCACATTCCTTCATTTTAAAGGAATTAATCAATTAATTAAGAACAATGTAGATTTGGTTAGGTATTTTGTACTGTGAAATCTCATATATCCCTTTCCTCCCCTAGCCCTTCATACATCAGCATACATCCATATATTTTGCAACTACTAATCTATATTTGTATTTTATGTTGAATAACTGTTGAAGTGTTCAATAACAGAACATCTTACTTATATTATGCACGCCAATTTGAAAATATGATTTAAGCAAATTTTTCAATTAAGACCAGTCTTAGAATGCTAGTTATGATGACGGTTGATACGTCGCCATTGAAAATATTCAATATCTGTAAGATTTGTTAAGTAACTCTGAATTAGATTTCGTTTTAAAATCCACTTTTCAAATGGAAAAAGATCGGAAGCTTCTTTTCCTGGATACTCTCATCAGAAAATTTGAAAATTGAATTCTTCCAGTGTTTGTCCAGAGCGATACGAAGTGGGTAGTAATTTTTGGACTGTATGTCACAGAGATAGAAGGAATCGACCAGCCAGTGTCAAATGAGTGTCCCTGAAGGCATAATTGATTAAATTAAAGGAGTAATAAATCCTATAATCTTGAACAGCTTGTAAAGGATATCAGAATTAATTTTGATGCTCGAGAACAAACGAGCAAAAACTAAAAAGTTACTGTTGTAAAGAAATTTAAGCCTGTTTGTAATGAGCATAAAAATGAAAGAATCTACAGTGGTGACCTATTGGAAACGTCCCTGCCTTGCATTCTGCAAGACTTGAGTTCGAGTCTCACTCAAGCTCTATAGTTTCTTGGTGGGTCTGGGACCGCAACAGCCTTAGGAACTATGGATTGGAGCTTTGGGGGGAGCCTATACTTGCTGAGTCAGCAGCCATTGCCTGGCCCTCCCTAGTTCTAGTGTTATGGAGAAGGTGCTCGGGCACTTATCGTATATGTCAGTCTCTAGGGCATTGTCCTGTCTCTAGAGCAAAGTCGCTGTCCCTTGCTTCTGCTATTATTGAGAAGCGTTTAAATGTTTAAACCTTTAAACCAAACAAGACGGATCCATCTGGCTGACGTCGATTCGGTATCATTATTCCCGTCTTTAACAATTTAATTCCAGTCAACAATGTACATGCTAGGGTATATCATACTTCTTAATTCAGTATTTGGTATAACCACCATTAAGTTTGATTGTGATACACTGAATGAATTAGAATATCCAAGCACTGATAAACTTTCGAGGGCAATTGGATTTTTCTAAAAATTCTCTTATTTCTAAAATACTTATTCTACTTGAGAGTTGACAATTTAGTTTTTAATTATTTCTGAAGTGGTATTTTTTTTTAGTATAGAATCATTCATTTTTACGCCCTTCGGCAATTAGCTAGTTTCCAAACTGTCATCTTTGTTTAAATCATGTTAAAGAAATTTGTAACTGCATGTGTAAACGTTTCATCAATATTAACTATTTGAATTGTACCAGCAATGTAATACATTAACGACAATATTAACTTTTGATTTTCATAATTATCCAATTTTGGAGCAGTAAGTTTTTCTAGTTTAATCTAGTTTCCCGAATATAGACGGAGTGTAGAACGTCCTAAGGTAGCTGCATATGGTTTACCAAGTTAAACACAGGAACTTCTGTATTGCTTTGAAGAGCGTTCACTAATCATTTTCAGAAAATTAGCTCATATAAGAATAATGAACGTAGGAAGTAAAAAAAAAAAAAAAACGAAAAAAAAAAAAAACGTGGGAGGTCATGATAGTTAAACTTGAAAATCTTAGGTCTTTCAAGGAGACCTGTAAAACTAAGTTATTAACACGTAATACCCACACACACACACACACACACACACACACACTTAAAATCGTTGTCTGTCTAACTGTTTAGTTCAAAAACTAAAAATAGAGTTCTATCAACTTTGTTAGATACCTTAAACATTGTAATAATTTATTCAATATAGAAATTTTGTGAATAAACATCCTTAAAAGTTCAATTCGTCTTATGAAATAGTTTTGACGCACATTTGAAATCTCATATTTTGTGCATTATTAATTACAAATGCTCTGGAAACATTTTTCACAAGTGCTTTGGAACAAATCGCTTGGAACAACATAACTCTCTCTCTCTCTCTCTCTCTCTCTCTCTCTCTCTCTCTCTCTCTCTCTCTCTCTCTCTCTCTGAGGTTTTAGTTGGTTATTTGATTATGACTCATGAAAACTAATTAAAAGGATACATGATATAAACGGCGATAACGGTATACGCAGTTTGCTCTGTTTAAATTAACATAAGGATTACTTTAAAATGCTCTTCTCTTTAGTATTTTGTTATGATCACTATCATTGTATTTGATTTTAGTTGTCACTGCATCCAGTTTCAATAACTTACGCTATTGAATATATAAATTTCATCTTCATCAGGTCTTTCAAACAGTAGGAAATAATTATTGCTTATGATTATCTTAACAGAATGTTATTACTGAAAGATGGAATGCGAAAATCACTAGGAAGCGGTAACTGTTTAACAGATACTTCGTGATTATGAAGTAATTGATAACATTCAATAAGTAAATAATTGCGTTACAGTAATGTGTTTCGAAATGCATTTGACAATACAATATTGAAGACTGAAGGTTTCGGCTCTTAAGCGAGTCTCCCCACTGTCGAGAGAGCAATGGGGGAAAT
>NC_090743.1:101805702-101808202 GCF_036898095.1 Palaemon carinicauda | reverse complement strand
AGTATCAAGTAATCTTTGCATGGAATTTTTGAAAGCAGTCTTGAGTAGCATTACAGTATGGTTGATAATGTGAAAGGGTTTCGATATATTGATGACATAATATTTATATGATCAAGGAGTAAAAATTTAGATACTTTTTTATAGATTGAATGACTTTGTCCCGTTTATTGATTTTTACAAGAGAGTTCGAGAATAATTGTAGCTTACCTTTTTTGGATTGCTCTAAACAAAGATGTAAGAATAGATTAAAGTTTAGTGTATTTGCAAAAAACAATGTCACTGCATATGTGCATTTCTATTCAAATCAAAGGGATAAAGTACATGTATTATGTAAAATGTGCCACTACTTGTATGCACATTTGTGTGTTTATAAATGTGTATATGCATGTATGCATGTGTGTGCAGGTATGAGTTTCAGGATATACTGTATATCTGAATATGCATGCACAGGTTTTTCTAGGTGTATGTATTTGTTCCGTATGTATTGACTTGAAAAAAAATATTCAATATATGCTCTTATTAGTATAAAGAAATTGTAGGTATCGTTATGATTGCATAGAAAAAAAAATAAACGTGACCTCTGACCTGACTCTTTAATTATCCTACTTACCTAAGGATCAAATGTGTTAGCTTACAAATACAGGTGGTTTATTTCTCTGATGTTTCGATCTAAATACTTTTGTATTTGTGTTCATACTCTCATTGTACCATATGTATTGATAATAAGTCAGTCCTCTTGATGATGTCGTAAGACAGAAACGGTCAGGTTTCATTCCAGTATCTTCATCTTTTCCTTGTGGTTTAATGCACACACACACACACACACGCACACACATATATATATATATATATATATATATATATATATATATATATATACACACACACATATATATATATATATATATATATATATATATATATATATATATGTATATATACATGTATATATATATATGTATATACGCTTTATGTATTTATATCATCATCGTTATCAGCTCTTCCCACGTCTATTGGTGCAAAGGGCCTCAATTAGGTTTCGCCAGCCGTCTCTATCTTGAGCTTTAAATTCAATACTTCTCCATATATATATATATATATATATATATATATATATATATATATATATATACATATATATATGTATATATATATACTTATATATATACATATATATATGTATATATATTATATATGTATGTATATATATGTGTGTATACATATTGCAGGGACTTGTGTATGTAAATGTATCGTATACTCAATATGCACATGTATATATATATATATATATATATATATATATATACATGTATATATATATATGTATATATATATTATTGGCCTCATTTCCTATGCCTATTAAGCCTTGTAAGACATGCATCATACTTTGAGTTGCACCCAAAATCTCCTCAACCTTATGGCTTTCGGGTGAAACGATTAAGGTACTTCCATTCAAGGTATCATCAACGCCTCCATGGAAGTTACCAGAGATATCTTTTTGTAAATATTTTATTGGAGATAAGAAGAATATGTCAGACCTAGAAGCCAGGTCTCTTTTTAATGAACATGTTAAAGAACATAGAGGATCAACTTTTATCTATACTGATGGCTCCAAATCTGATGCTGGCGTTGGATTTGGAGTACATAGTAATGGTTTTAATTGTAGAGGTGCACTTCCTCTGACCGCTTCCATATTTACTGCCGAACTGTATGGCATATTAACGGCTATTGAGAAAATAGCTTTGGAAAAGGAGGGTAATTTTACAATTTTTAGTGATGCAAGGAGTGTCCTTCAAGCTATGGAAGTTTTTAATTCTAATAACCCTTTAGTTTTAAAGATTTTAGAATGGCTTTTCATTATTGGACGGAGAGGTATAACAGTTAAATTTTGTTGGGTTCCAGCACATGTAGGTGTGTCCGGGAATGAGAAGGCAGATTCACTGGCTAAGGAGGCTGCATCCGAGTTGCTGCCAAGAAGGTATCCCATTCCCTGTAATGATTTCTTACCTGACATCAAGAAATTGGTTTGCAATAAATGGCAACAGCAATGGGATAGTCAAGATGGCAATAAAATGCGAGAGATAACAAATGACATATCTCCTTGGAGGTATAATATGATGCCCCGAAAATGGGAGACGTCTCTTTGTCGTCTCCGTATTGGTCACACTCGGTTGACACACGAGTTTCTGCTGAAGGGCCAACACCAACCGTATTGTGACGACTGTTTAGTACCTCTAACAGTAAGGCATTTGTTGACCGAATGCCCCACTTATAACAACTTAAGGAATAGATATTTGTTTGAGGCTCGAGTGGCATTTTTAGATTTATTTCAGAAGCAGGTCTTCTGAAAAATATTTAACTTTTATGACATTCAACTTTTATGATTTTAATTGAATACTCTTATTTTTCATTTTATTTTATTTTTTATTTTTGTATACATAAATTAAATGTTACCGGCGTCAAGGACCTCAGATGTCAGGATGCCTGAAAACTTTAAATC
>NC_090743.1:101783202-101793202 GCF_036898095.1 Palaemon carinicauda | reverse complement strand
CTTGTTGCCCTTTATTTTTGTTTCAATAAGAAAGCATTTGATTTACATATAAATAGCAGACATAAAATATGTACAAGTATTAAGAAAGCATTTTATTTTAACATTAAAAGCAGCAAACATGAAAAGTTTTTAGGCTGTTGATTTTAAGGTAATAGAGAAAAAAGTGTGTTGAAATAAGAAATCATTTTATTTTTACATTAAAACAGCAAACAGAAAAAAATTTGTTTTGCTCTTCATTTTAAGGTAATAAAGAAGAATAAGTATGTTGATGAAATAAAACATCATTTTATTTTTACATTCAAACAGCAAACTTAAAAATTTCTTGGGTTTATTTTTCAGTTCATTTTTATTTAAACCAAAAGTTTTGGCTCTTGATTGGTAATAGAGGAAAATAAGTGTGTGCATGAAATAAGACATCATTTTATTTTTACATTCAAACAGCAAATATAAACAATTATTAGGTTTATATTTTTCTTTCCTTTTCATTAATTTTTTCGTTTCCTTTTTGTTTCTCTTCATTATAAAGTTATAGAAATAGTTTGAAATAAGATATCAATTTTTATTCACATTAAAACAGCAAATATAAAAATATATTAGGTTTATTTTTCTTTCCTTTTCATTAATTTTTTCGTATCCTTTTTGTTTCTCTTCATTATAAAGTTATAGAAATAGTTTGAAATAAGATATCAATTTTTATTCACATTAAAACAGCAAATATAAAAATATATTAGGTTTATTTTTCTTTCCTTTTCATTAATTTTTTCGTTTCCTTTTTGTTTCCCTTCATTATAAAGTTATATAAATAGTTTGAAATAAGATATCAATTTTTATTCACATTAAAACAGCAAATATAAAAATATATTAGGTTTATTTTTCTTTCCTTTTCATTAATTTTTTCGTTTCCTTTTTGTTTCTCTTCATTATAAAGTTATAGAAATAGTTTGAAATAAGATATCTTTTTTTTTCACAATAAGACAGCAAATATAAAATTTTTGGGGGGTTTATTTTTCTTCCCTTTATTATTTTTTACTTTACTGTTTCTTTCTTTGTATTTTAAGGTAATAGACAAAAATAAGTGTTTGGAAATATATAAATATTTTATTTACATTAAAACAACATATATGTACAAGTATCACACTTCATTTATGTACAAATATTTATAAGTATCTAAATTTCCTTGTCCTTGACTGGTGGGGTGTCAAGTTCCTTGGACGAGTAGAGGGGTTCGGGTGTCATGGCCTCATCTAGGTTGCTGTCGATGGTCCCCGGGGTCAGGACAGTGAAGGTCAATGGACTCTTGAATGACGACAGCGACGTTAATGAAGGTGCTGGTGAAGGAGCCTGGACAAGGGTGGGTGACGACACTGACGCTGATGGTGAAGTCACCAGGACAGGGGTGGATGACAGTGGAGTTGGCATCCCTGGGTGCCACTCCGTGGTACGGGGCAAGGAAGAAGGGCGTGAATGCGGCATCCAGTTATGACTGGCTGGATGATGCTGCTGCTGCTCTGGCTGTGCCTGCGAGGGTCCTGGTTGAGGGGACTGCCAAGGTTGCTGCTGCTGAGGGGGCTGCCAAGGTTGCTGCTGCTGAGGGGGCTGCCAAGGTTGCTGCTGCTGTGGGCCTGCCCAGGTCACTGATGGTTGTTGCTGTGCCTGCTGGAAGACCTGACTCTTGTCCCTGTAGTGGTGTGCAAGATTGAGGTACTCTATCTGGAATTCGTGCCATTGGTGTACTGGGATGGCACGCATGTAGCCTTCCAGCAGGCACGCAAAATCGTGCACAATCTTGTGCTGGCCCATGAACGTGGGGGCGACCGATTCTGCTTTCGACATAAGCTGAAACATAAAAAATATTATAAAAATATATTATATATATATATATATATAATATATATATATATATATATATATATATATATATATATATATATATATATATATATATATAACAGACATTGTAACAATTTAGTACAGCATTTTAATGCAACAGATTGCATATGTCAAAAACAATGAATACTCACATTCCTCAATATATTGCTAAAATACTTCTCCGACACACAGGTGTCGCTGTGAGTGGTGTCAAGTGTTCGGCTGGACCCCTTCCCCTTCCCCTTGTCCTTCCTGGTGCTGGTAGATGCATGGCTGTGAAAACCTGTCGACCTCACATCATCGTCGACATTGCTGACCGTCTCTGCACCTCCTTCAAAGCCACGAAACTGCTCATTGGAGACTGTCTCTCCCCGGACGATGTGCTGTATGAGGAACGACCAAGTGTCCATGAGGAAGTCATCACGGCCACTCCTTTGGGCCTGGCCAGGTCGACTCTTTTTCTCCTTTTTCATAATCTTGCCAACCCTCGTCCTCAAGTTCTCGTATCGCTTTTTGCATTGGGCACCAGTGGCAGGAGGATCCAGCTGCCTTCCTATATCTTCCCACCTGCTGTTCTTCAAAATCTTGTTGATCCACTCATTATGTTTCTTGTCAAACAGCATGGGGTTCTCCTTGATAAGGTCGGCCAACGTAGTCTCCCTCTCTTCTGTCCACTGGTAGTCAGGGATGTCTTTCATAGACACCCAAACCCACTTCTTCTTTAGTTCATCATCACTGGATACCTGGCTCTGGCTTGTATCCTGCTGTGTCTCCGGGATGACCAAATCGAGACTTGAAAATGATGAATGAGGAGAATCTCGATCAGCGGTCTCCTCTATCACGTCCATTTTCCTCCCTCTTCCCTTTGGCTGTCTACTTTTTGGCATGTTGTCTCTTCGCTGGCGAGCTCTGGAATGGCCAGGAGTGTCTTCGGACCTCAATTTATATACCCCCTAATACCCCTAATCCCACGAGAGCTCCACTGGCGGAGTAGGCGTGCACTAGCGTGAACCATGCGGGACCTCGCGTGAACCGGCAGGAACTGGCGTGAACTGGAGTGAACGATGCGGGAACTGGCGTGAACTGGAGTGAACGATGCGGGAACTGGCGTGAACTGGAGTGAACTGGAGTGAACAGTGCGAGACAATGCGGGAGTACAATGCGTGACAATGTCAGTGGAAGGCTGCGATGCGCGAACATGTCGTGAACTGGCGTGAACGATGCGCGAACTGGCATGCACAATGCGTGAACAGTGCTTGGAATGCGAAGCATGGCACGCATTGGTACGCACTGGCACGCCAGTTCCCGCACTGTTCACTACAGTTCACTCCAGTTCGTACATCGTTCACGACTATTTCACGACTATTTTTGGCGTGCCAATGCGTGCCACAAACTTTAAACATTTCAAAGTTCTGGGCACACATGGCACGCATGCCACGTATCGTTCCCGCACTGTTCACGACATTTTCACGACTCGTTCACGCGAGTTCGCGCATCAATGCGTGCCAGTGCGTGCCACGAATGCGTGCAAGTGTCAGGTACCCTTAAGGTCGTAGCTAAACAATTCCTTCCGTTGATATACTACCGCAAGAGTTATGGGGTCCTTTGACCGGCCAGACAGTAGTACATTGGACCCTTCTCTCTGCTTACGGTTCATTTTCCCTGGGCTATGCATACACCGAATAATCTGGCCTATTCTTTACATATTCTCCTCTGTCCTCATATACCTGGCAACACTGAGATTACCAAACAATTCTTCTTCTCTCAAGGGGTTAACTACTGTACTGTAATTATTCAGTGGCTACTTTCCTCTTGGTATAGGTAGAAGAGACTCTTTATCTACGGTCAGCATCTCTCCTAGGAGAAGGACACTCCAAAATCAAACCATTGTGTTCTAGTCTTGGGTAGTGTCATAGCTTCTGTACCATGGCCTTCCACTGTCTTGGGCTAGAGTTCTCTTGCTTGAGGGTACACTCGGGATCATTATTATATCTTGATTCTCTTCCTCTTGTTTTGTTATAGTTTTTTTAGTTTATATAGGAAATGTTTATTTTAATGCTGTTACTATTCTTAAAATATTTTATTTTTCCTTGTTTCCTTTCATCACTGGGCTATTTTCCCTGGGCTTATAACGTACTTATTTTCCAACTAGGGTTGTATCTTGATAATAATAATAATAATAATAATAATAATAATAATAATAATAATAATAATAACATTGACATTAGATTGTTCCAACATTATTCTTAATAGTCATTGATGGAAAAAGTAGTTTTATTTATGGCTCGATGCTTTAAAATTATTCATAAAAACACCATTAATGAATTATACTAGCCTTGAGGACATTCAGAGAGAGAGAGAGAGAGAGAGAGAGAGAGAGAGAGAGAGAGAGAGAGAGAGAGAGAGATTACTGTAGTTGATGTAGGAATCAACCACCATATAGATTTATTTCTAGACATTCGTGCATATCAGAAAAAAGCTTTGCTGGATTATGCAATGTTTCCAATAAAAAGGATTGTATTACGCTTCCAAAAACCCATTGGTATTTTTCAAATGCTGGATTGACTGCTGAAGAATTTACAGCCTGTAGATATGCTTAGATCACAACATTTCATAATATGTAAGGATACTTTACTGTAAAATACTTCCCAAGTCATACAGATTCAAGGGAAAGTGCCATATCTGTCTTTAGACCCCAAGCCATTTTCCTTCATTCATCAAATTTATTGCATTCCCTTTTCGGTGAGCTTTGCTGACTCATCGCCTGTGTTCGTGACCAAAAACGGTTAGCATTGACATTTGAACTAAAATTTCAAACCTAGCTTAAACAGTAAAAAATTTGCCTCATAGCTAATAAAATGTTTAACGCAAGAGCTTCAATTCGCATAATAATTACCGAGATCATTTGACTGGATAGACAGTACTACATTCGATCCTTTTCCCTTTCTCTTCACGTACACCGAATAGGCTGGCCTATTCTTTCCACATTCTTCTGCCTTATACATTTAATAACGCCGAACTTCCAAAACAATTCTTCTTTTCTCAAGTGGATAACTACTGCTCTGTATCTGTTTTGGTTACTTACCTCTTGGTAAGGGTAGAAGAGACACTCTACCTATGGTAAGCAGCTTTTCTATGAAAAGGACACTCCTAAATCAAAGCATTGTTCTGTAATCTTAGGTTGTGCCATAGCCTCTTTACCATGGTCTTCCATTCTTTGGTTAGAGTTCTCTTGCTTGAGGGTACAATCGGGAACAATATTCTAATTTTTCATCCTCTTTTTTTATAGTTGATATATGAAATTAATGTAGTTTCGGTTTTTGAAATATCTTATTTTGATTATTACTTCTCTTGTAGTTTATTCGTTTACTTGTCTCCAATCCTCACTGAGCTATTTTTCCCTGTTGGAGCCCTTGGACTTATATAATCTTACTTTTCACTGTTTACTCGACCACATCTATCAGGATAAGTGGCACAACAACAAGTGATCGTGCTCAGAACATGTGCCTTCACACAGGAGCATTAGTCTTACATTTTGAAGATTTGCATTTACAAAAGCTTGGGAAATTTAAATCTGTTGGCACTTGTGCTAAGTGTTGAAATAGGTACAAGATGGCTGCCCAGTACATTTCTGCCAATCATCAATGACAGTGGCGATAGTGGGATTGCTTTTGTGTGCATGCTTGCACCATCTCAGATGGAAAAGTGCTCTCTGTGCATGTTGCCAGAAAGCATCTTCAGTTGGAGGCAATGCCCGGAGATCTGATTTGTTTTAGGCGAAAAGGTGGTGTCTCAGAGTGTCAAGTTAGCAAAAAGGTTCTTTATTGTAGAACCTAGCCATAAAGTTTCTTGCTTCATCAAGGACCACTCTCATCAATGGTTGGCGACGTTCCTTCAAATTCTGAGAAAGCCTGAAGGCATGGAGGTGATGAAAAAACAATGCTTGAACGATTTTTTCCCTCTCCTGAATGAGTAACTCTGTGCCACAACCAGTAAGAGCAAATGCTGAGAGAAGGTTGGCAATTATTGCTTTCATCGAGGCATTACACTTTTCCAGTAGTCTAGTCCTTTGCAACGGGGTGTGTTCACATATTTTCCCCTCTTTGCACATACTGCAGACCTCACAAGGACTGTTTGATCTTGCAGAGTGGAACATGAACATGAGCAGGATATCAGTGTGTACAGACTCCACAATGATTTGTTTGCATTGTAGACATTGAGCACAGTAGAAGAGATGGGCATCATCCTTGTGTCTTCTTTGTCATGTTTCTCGCAAGATAAACAATCCATTCTCGTCCAGTCTTTATCATTGGTCCCCCCATGTATCACCTACCTCTCTGCTCATTCCACCCAGGTAATGCTTAATCTCTCCTGATTCAGATATTGTTGATTCTTTCTAAGACTTACTATTGAAACTGCATGACCTCCCATCGTCTCGCTCTTTTATCCTGCTTCAGGCTTTCAGCTGCAGGCGCATCATACCATTCTGCAACCAAATGAAAGATGCTGCAGCCAGTGGGATGAGTTGCAATTAACTTATTCCAATATCCATTAGACAGCTTTTCAAATGTCTCGCTTTGTAGCGTGTGAATATCATAAAAATCTGAAAACTGACCTGCCAAGTAACAGAGACTTGCCTTGGAGGCAAAGTTGGTCATTGCTGGTAGCGACCCATTCTCTCTTATTCCATGCCAGGAGGAACACCTCCAACCCTCATAGATCTCCAGCCATGATTACTGTACCATCCAACCCCCACATCACTCTGCATGGACTAAATTCTTCTTCTCTGTTAATGGTCAATATTGCGCAGAAAAACAGAAAAATAGTGATAGGTAAATGTCCCTAGTGCTAAGCATCTTTAGTTTTTTGTGCTGAAAACTATCTAGACCTATTGTTAATTCAGAAAAAATAGTCATCAATTACAAGCATATTAAGTATCTTTTATAAAATCAATTCATTGAGGTGTAGGTTTTTGACAACTTTTTAAGAGTTGTCTCCCCCCCCCCCCTTCACGCATAGATATGATTTTAAACAAAATTAGTCAAAATCATAATCTGATTCATATGAAATAATATCAAATCAAGTAATATGAAGTAGTACGTATGTAGTAGTACAAAATTCCAGCGATTTTAAACAAGTAATTTTTTGAGAATTTTTCTCCTTGGCCAACTACCAAAAATTTCATCACACTTTTTGTCCCACACTTCAGCATCAAAAACGGCTCCCGGTCTAAAACACCTGTACCACCTGGGTGTCACACGATCGTACATAATAACGACATTTCTCTTTTTTGTATATATTATCCTTTGTATCTTCGTTCTCCCCATTAAAACTTTTGTCGTTTGCCAGCGGAGAGGCGTTTGCTTGGTTTCAGCGTGCAGAAGTCCAGTTCCGCATCAAGAGCGTGACTCGCTCAACCACCAAAGCCGATTATGTTCTCGTGACGATACCAGAGAACACCTTCCCTGAAATCTCCGACTGGCTTTGTGAACAAGGAGACACCCCAATAGCGTATGACCCCCTCAAAACATACCTTCTGCAGCAGCACTCGCCGTCGCCAGCCACCCGTATAGCAAAGCTTTTTCAGCTCTTTCAACATCCGTTTGGGTACCAAAGGCCTTCACTCGCCCTCAGGAAAATGACCAGTATTGCTTGCCTGCAACCTGCCACAGACGGCTCTCCTCATGAGGTGAACCTACTTCGTGCCCTTTGGGTACGTCATTTACCCGAACCTGTATGTGTTGCCATACCCGATGTCGCTAGTTTACCCATAAAGGACTTGATGACCAAAACTGGAGACCTTATGGAGAGCCACTTCACAACCTTCAAGACCTCCATCAACACCTCCACATCTGACGAAGAGAACACCTATTCAACATCAACTGAAGCTGGCGTGAATGCCATAGGACACACACGCCTACCCCGTGACGTGCCGGAGCGGCAACAAAGCCACCCATCACCCACCACTCGCTCGAGCCCCAACCAACGACTTTTACAGCCACTTACTGGTGCCCATCTGCCGCAGTTTTGCTACTACCACTCCAGATTTGGGGCTGCCGCAAAGAAATGTGCCAAGGATTGTCAGTGGCCCAAAAACGTGTAAGTAGGCCATAGCACGTGGCAGTGGCCTCCTGTGTTTCTAATCTTTTCTTTTAACATGATGCAGGAACGGGCATGCAATTTTTGGTTGACACGGGTGCTTGTCGTTCTCTCTTGCCAAGGGAACTCTTCAGGACACGACATAGTCTGTCTAAGTCTGCCGACGTGCGCCTGGTAGCTGCCAACGGATCAACGATACCCACCTACGGTTAGGAGAACCTCACATTATCGTTTGGAAACGGCAAATTTAATTGGAAGTTTCTTGTAGCTTACATCACATTGCCTATCCTTGGTGCGGATTTTCTCTCTCATTTCCACCTTCTGGTCGATGTCGCCTACCGACGATTGGTCAACGCAGCCTCGTACTTGTCGACACCTCTCCAACCCACCCCCTCCAACCTCGCTCTCCACATCAGCTCACCTACGTACGCCTACGCCCACCTCCTCACGTCATACCCGGAAGTTTTCCGTACAGAACTTCACCAAACGCCCACGGCTCCTGCCAAACACGGTATTCATCGCCATATCAAGACGACGGGACCCCCAGTCTTCGCCAAATTCAGACGTCTGGCACCGGGTGGTACACACCAATTTTTGAAAATTGTTCCTGGTATTTTCTAGTGTGGTTTGATGTTCACTATAATATGAAACAGGATAAGAAAAAGTTTATCTTTTAGTTCTTTATTTGTGTCAGATTGAAATTTCAAATCGTTTAGCTGAATGTGAGAAAATATACTATTTTCGGCAATTTAATGCTTTAATGTACTTAATATGCTTTAAATGTGTTTTATTGTCATATGAATGTTCACTTTTTCATTTTTTAATGCCAGCCTCTCGTATTCTAACATGTGAGTTGTGTTCATTGTGTAAGGTATAGCTTAGCTGAAAAATAAAAGGAAAGTATGGGAACTTGGCATTTTTCTTTAAACGTTTGTCTTTCTTTCCGAACCGAAATCTGGGGATGTAATTGGCTTCAAAGTTCCCAAAGTTTTCTTTAAGAAAAAAAACAAAAAAACAAATTGCCATAAGGTTTCTCAGAAAAAGCTAGTTACGTTATCCATTTCAACATATAATTTTATGTTTTATCATTTTTTTTTTTTTTAATGGCGAGAGCGTATAACTGTGCCGATTAAAGGGTAGTGTTTTTACATTCATTTGCCATGTGTACTGTAGAAACAAAGAAAAGTAAGTGCACTTTCTAATGTTATGTTATCATATATGTTTTATTATTGTTTGATTAAGCTTAGATGTATTTTAAGATAACAATGTCCCCGAAAATCGCGATTTACGATTGTCTCAGCCTGGCAATAATTTTGCTGACAACTACTAAATGTCACATTTTCAAAGACCCAAGAAAAGTGTGTCTTTTACTGCAAGGTACAATTCTACATTGAAGAGATACAGCCTGCTGGCTCTCTAAGTAAAAGGTTTTTAACTGGATGAAAAGGAAAAGTATTTCATTTTTGAAGGAGGAATCTAGTAACTGCCGAATTATAGAGCAGTCTCCTTTACACAGAAACATTTCCATAACCTTAAACAGTTCATATAATGATTTAGTAAGTCCATCGGCACCCAACACACATTGCACCACTTGTCCTGCTTTACACCATTTATAAGCATTTTAGATCTTTTCTAAAGTCATTGACATCCGCTATCAGTCCCGACCCCTTTATCTGGTTACTTTCGGAATCAGATTTATACTATACACTTTCCCTGGTATACCAAGTACTTTTATGACCACCCTATAATTCATGAAAACGCCTTTATTACCATCACATCTATACATTAGATCAACTAATTCACTCACTTATCCTGGTGGGACATTTCCCCTAGCTAGACGTACCTTACACATCCAGCTCATCCACTCAAACACGCTAACATAACCATACCGAAGCGTCTCGCTTGTAATGTAATCAATTTATGGTAATTTTCTTTCCGTTGACTCTACTCTATGATCATCCTAATTCCTTAGCAGTCACTATAACAATGGATTTTTTAGAAACGTTAACATAGCAATTTCCCCTCTATGAGA
>NC_090743.1:101775702-101778202 GCF_036898095.1 Palaemon carinicauda | reverse complement strand
TAAATCTCAACTAATTTAAACAATATAAGTCACTATAGTTATACTTTGATGGTTCTTCGTTTATGATTCTTTTTCAATATCACTCTGTAGGGCAATTTACATTGTTGTCATGGCTTGACCAAGTCAAGACGTTCCGGAGAAATCTTCTGAGGATCTTTTGTTTTTATCATAGATTTAATCTTGAAGCTGACCTTATTACTCTTTTCTTTTAAAGATATTTTAAATTCTAATGTTTCATTTTATTTATTTATCAACTTTTGTTTTTTTATCATAAGCTATTAATTCTTTATTAAGCGCACTCCAATTTGAATCAATGACCATTGATGTTATTATTCATTCATTAATTATTGTAAAATTATTATTATAAAATTGATCAACTTTTTTACATTTGCTATGCATAGTGTTACATCTGATCGCTTTACCATACAGTTTGATATTATCGAGACGTTTATCCGTTCTCTTCAATAACTTTATCTACTCTGCTCAAGATTCAACTCTATATTTCTCTTATTCAAACTTCCCAACCCTCTTCTATTGCTGGCACCAAGTCTCGTTCAATCATTTGATGAATTTAGTTGATGAAATAAATGACCTACTGACCTTCTGACTTCGTCGAATCCTAGTTTTTCTTAGAAAGACCATAAATTGTTTGAATACGAAATATTTCTCACTCAAGTTATTGAATATTTATTCTACTTTGTTTGGAGCAGTACTTACCCACATGGAGTGTTCCATTTCTTTCTTTATACCGGATAGGAATACATCAAAAGCACTTTAAGCCCTTTTGACCTTCAAAATAGACTCTCTCTCTCTCTCTCTCTCTCTCTCTCTCTCTCTCTCTCTCTCTCTCTCTCTCTCTCTCTCTCTCTCTCTCTCTCTCTCCTCCTTTCCAGGTACTATTCCTACCTGAGCCCTAACTTATTTTTTAATTTTCCTGTGTCACCTACAGACATCTGGTCCCCACATTCCTTCATTTTAAAGGAATTAATCAATTAATTAAGAACAATGTAGATTTGGTTAGGTATTTTGTACTGTGAAATCTCATATATCCCTTTTCTCCCCTAGCACTTTATACATCAGCATACATCCATATATTTTGCAACTACTAATCTATATTTGTATTTTATGTTGAATAACTATTGAAGTGTTCAATAACAGAACATCTTACTTATATTATGCACGCCAATTTGAAAATATGATTTAAGCAAATTTTTCAATTAAAAACCAGTCTTAGAATGCTAGTTATGATGACGGTTGATACGTCGCCATTGAAAATATTCAATATCTGTAAGATTTGTTAAGTAACTCTGAATTAGATTTCGTTTTAAAATCCACTTTTCAAATGGAAAAAGATCGGAAGCTTCTTTTCCTGGATACTCTCATCAGAAAATGTGAAAATTGAATTCTTCCAGTGTTTTTCCAGAGCGATACGAAGTGGGTAGTAATTTTTGGACTGTATGTCACAGAGATAGAAGGAATCGACCAGCCAGTGTCAAATGAGTGTCCCTGAAGGCATAATTGATTAAATTAAAAGAGTAATAAATCCTATAATCTTGAACAGCTTGTAAAGGATATCAGAATTAATTTTGATGCTCGAGAACAAACGAGCAAAAACTAAAAAGTTACTGTTGTAAAGAAATTTAAGCCTGTTTGTAATGAGCACAAAAAAAATGAAAGAATCTACAGTGGTGACCTATTGGAAACGTCCCTGCCTTGCATTCTGCAAGACTTGAGTTCGAGTCTCACTCAAGCTCTATAGTTTCTTGGTGTGTCTGGAACCTCAACAGCCTTATGAGCTAAGGATTGGGACTTAAGGGGGAGCCTATAGGTCTACCTGCTGAGTCATCAACAGCCATTGCCTGGCCCTCCCTAGTCCTAGCGTGGATGGAGAGGGTGCTCGTGCGTTCATCGTATATGCATGTATTGTCAGTCATTAGGGCTTTGTCCTGTCTCTAGAGCAAAGTCACTGTCCCTTGCCTCTGCTATTCATGAGAAGCGTTTAAATGTTTAAACCTTTAAACCAAACAAGATGGATCCATTTGGTGACCTCGATTCGGTATCATTATTCCCGTCTCTAACAATTTGTATGGATGTTAATTCCAGTCAACAATGTACAGGCTATGGTATATCATACTTCTTAATTCAATATTTGGTATCACCTCTATTAAATTCATAAGTTTGATTGCGATACACTGAATAAATTAGAATATCCAAGCGCTGATAAACTTTCTAAGGGAATTGGATTTATCTGAAAATTCTCTTATTTCTTTAATATTTATTCTACTTGACAGTTGACAATTTAGTCTTCAACTATTTCTGAAGTGGTATTTTTTAGTATAGAATCATTCATGTTTACGTCCTTTGGCTAATAGCTAGTTTCCAAACTGTCATCTTTGTTTTTAATCATGTTATGAAAATTTGTAACTGCATGTGTAAACGTTTCATTAATATTAACTATTTGAATTGTACCAGCAATTCAATACATTAACGACAATATTAA
>NC_090743.1:101760702-101763202 GCF_036898095.1 Palaemon carinicauda | reverse complement strand
ACTATTGGCTACTTCCCAAGAGCAACAAAAGCTATATACTGAGTGGAGTGCGTTTTCAACATAATCAACTACCAAAGTAGATAAAATGAAGCTAGATTTCGAAATAGATTGTACTTCCCTCTTGAAGATGTTTGTACGTGATGGTAGTCATGCTGGAACTGAAAGAGAGGGTGGAAAGAAATCGCTGTTGTAGAACAACATCCGGGAACGTGTGCATAAATATTTATAAGCTCGTAATTGTTTAAAAATTCCAGGTAATGATTACGCCAAATAGATAAGAGAACAGCTGGCAAAAGTGAATGCAAACAAAACATGTGCAGTAACTCCCAATCAGTCTCCCAAATGTAAACAATGGACTTAGACTTCGGAATATACTAAATATTTTGCTCGACCAATACGCAAGTTATTATGCCCCATCACTCATTAAACAAAAGAGAAAAATGCCATACTAGCCAACAGATGTCCATATCTTATAGAGAATTCCAGTTTCGCTAATAATTAAAGTATCATATTTCAACCGATGTTGTTCATGTGGAAGTATAAGATATCCCTGAAATAATGACTCGCGTGGCTTGCGTACGCATCACATCCATGTATGCTTGCCAGAACAGATGAGTAGTGAGGTTATGTTAATTTTGAGAGCGTTGTGAGCCACAGAGCAGCAAGCACCATTAGAAGGCCGTAGACTGAATCATGGATAATTATACCTTAATTCACAGCCACTTGCATGAATCGTATTTTTTCCAACTGGTTATGTTAGTGTTTATTTTACAATTCTGGCCAATTTAATTGCTGCAAATAATTTGTTTTGCATTTCCCTACCCTAAAACCCCGGTCTCGCACAGGGGTACCTCATAATTGTGTTTATGTAAGGTGTTAAAAAATCCATAAACAAGTAGTTTGCCCCTAAAATCATGTCAGAAATTCATAAACCACAAGATGGTGAGTAAGAAAAATGTGTTTCATGTATTGGGCTAGTAATTAAGATCTTGTAATTTAATGTGTATTATATAGTCTAGTCCTATTTATTCAAGATCTAGCAACTTCATGCTAGATTAGGCCTACCCTCAGAATATGGTTTGCATTACAGATTCTCGTAGGTCGTATCTAAGCATGGTTAAACAGGCAGTAAAGGAAAGTCTTAAACCAAATTATGAAAACAAAGTTTGTAAAATAAGATCTGTTAATATTGTAGTTACCTACTCTTACCTTCCCTACTCTTACCTGACATACCTTTATCTTGCCCGCTCTTATTTTACCTACCCTTATCTTACTTGCCCTTGTTTTGCCTACCCATACCTTCCCTACCATAACTTGGAAAATATATGATACTTTAATTTTTTGCCCAAATACACGAACCATATATTTTTCCTTCGTCTTATCTTGTATTTTATGGATTTTTTGCCATGATTATTGGAATAAAGTGGCCGTTTATGAGTTTTTGGACGCCCTATATAAAAACAATTGAGGACTCCAGTGAGAAACTGAGGTTTTGGGGGAAGGAAAATGCAAAAATCGAGTGATTTTCAATAATAATAATGGTCATAAATGCATGATAAACACAAGATAACCAGTTGAAAAAAAATGTATGGTCTTTATAAGTGGCGTCCAAATATCATAATTTCAAAAGTTATGATTGAAAAATTAAATTTTTATAGGGAAACAAAAACAAAATCACCTCCTTACCAAAAGTTCCCCCACCTAACCTCACCTCAAATCGTATCCTTACCCATGAGGGGGGGGGGGGTTGCCCCACCTGTGACACCCGCTTAGACTGTTGTAACCTTACGAACGTACCTAACCCCTCATTATTATTATTATTATTATTATTATTATTATTATTATTAGCTAAGATACAACCCTAGTTGGACAAGCTGCATGCTATAAGAGGTAATGATTGATTATTATTATTATTATTATTATTATTATTATTATTATTATTATTATTATTATTAGCTAAGATACAACCCTAGTTGGAAAAGCTGGATGCTATAAGAGGTAATGATTGATTGATTATTAGGTATTATCTGGCATCGTAACAGCAGAGGTCATTGATGCCAAAGGTAATGAACAATTGGAATATAATATTTTAAGAACAGTATCATTAAAACAAATCTTACGGACACGGGTTGGCATAGGTGAGTTGTCACTACCCAGGCATGTCATGAGGTGGGCGTCAATATCCTATAGCATTTACCTCGGCTTCAGTCAGCGTTGTATGGTTGTCCCCTTCATCAGGATTGGATTTGTTGATGGAATTTTAATGATGGGGAAGTGGCTGTCCATAAGGGCACTGACTTTAGTCAGCTCATTCAATCTATTTTCTCTTTCTCTTGTTTTGTTGAAGTTTTTATTGTTTATATAGGAAGTAGTTATTTTAATGTTACTATTCTTGAAATACTTTACTTTTCCTTGTTTCCTTTCCTCACTGAGCTATTTTCCCTGTTGGGGCCCCTGGGCTTATAGCATCCTGCTTTTCCAACTAGGGCTGTAGCTTAGC
>NC_090743.1:101748202-101753202 GCF_036898095.1 Palaemon carinicauda | reverse complement strand
ATATAAAAGATTTATTTTAATGTTATTATTGTTCTTAAACTTCTCTTGTTTATTTCCTTATTTCCTTTCCTCACTGGGCTATTTTCCCTGTTAGAACCCTTGGCTTATAGCATCCTGCTTTTCCAACTAATCTACACCTCTAGTTGGAAAAGTAAGATGCTATAAACCCAAGGGCTCCAATAAGGAAAAATAGCCAAGTGAGGTAAGGAAATAAATGAACAATATGAGAAAAAATTAACAATAAAAAATTTAAAAAACAGTACAACATCAAAACATGTCAATTATATACTATAAAAAGACTTATGTCTGCCGGTTCAACATAGAAAATTTTCCTGCAACTTTGAACTTTTGAAGTTCTACCGATTCAACCTACCGATAGGGAAGATCATTCCACAACTTGGTCACAGCTGGAATAAAACTTCTAGAATATTGTGTAGTATTGAGCCTCATTATGGAGAAGGCCTGACTATTAGAATTAGCGGCATGCATAGTATTACAAACAGGATGGAACTGTACAGTAAGATCTGAATGTAAAGGATGATCAGTATTATGGATAATCTTTTGCAACATGCATAACGAACTAATTGAACGACGGTGCTAGAGATTAATATGTAGATCAGGAATAGTAAATTTAATAGACCGTAAGTTCCTGTCCAACAAATTAAGATGAGAATCAGCTGCTGAACACCAGACAGAAGAACAATACTCGAAACAAGGTAGAAGGAAAGAATTAAAACACTTCTTCAGAATAGATTGATCACCAAAAATCTTGAAGGACTTTCTCAATAAGTCAATTTTTTTGCAATTGAAGAAGACACAGACCTAATGTGTTTCTTAAAAGTAAATTTGCTGTCGAGAACCGCACCTAAAATTTTAAGATTCATACAGAGTTAAAGAAACTTTATCAATGCTGAGATATGGATGATGAGGAGCCACTGTTCTTGACCTACTCACAATCATACTGTAAGTTTTGTTAGGATTCAACTGCATGCCTCATAATTTGCATCATTCACTAATTTTAGCTAGATCTATCAATTCCAGATCTACATTCAAGAGGTGGAATTGATGCAAAGAATGTGGCATCGTCTGCATATTCAACAATCTTGCTTTCTCGGCCAAACCACATGTCATGTGTATATATTACGAAAAATAATGGGCTAAGAACACTACCCAGAGGAACACCAGATATTACATTCCTATACTCACTAGATCGTCCATCAACAACAACTCCTTGCGATCTATTACTTAAAAATTCAATAATGATGCTAAGAAACAACCCACCCACTCCCAACTGTTTGAGTTTGAAAACAAGTACCTCATGATTAACACAGTCAAAGGCAGCACTAAAATCAAGGCCAATCATACGAACATCCTGACCACAATCAAGGAATTTCTGTACAGTATTGAAGATTGTAAGGTCATCACATGGTCCAAGGCCTTTACGAAAACCAAATTACCAACTAGGGAACAGATGATTACCTTCAGCAAACATATTAAGACCTTTAGCCAAAAGACGTTCAAAAGCTTGAGATAATATGGGAGTTATGGAAATTGGGCGGTAATCAGTTGGACTTTGAGCAACCACAAACACATTTATGTAGTGGAGTAACATTACCCATTCTTCAATAAGTGCTTAAAGCTCCTCTTCTTGCTAACTTGCGAAAAATAACACAACTTTGGAACTAAGAAATCTGCAGTCTTTATAAAAAACAAAGTAAAAATACCATTGGGTCTACACCTACATAAGCATCAAAGTCCATCAAGAGAGCATTAATTTCATGAGGTCGAAAAGCTAAACTAGTTAGTTAGCCTCAGGAAAACACGAATGAGGAAGAACAAGAGTCTCATCACCGTTTACTGACAGAACTAATTGGTTTAGGTTTAAGTAAAGGAGGAACTATCCCATCTACAAAAAGGTAACAGATTTAATGGTAGTCCACTACTTATGTTCCTGGGTTGTACCAGAAAAGGTTTTTATGGTTAAATTGTATTCCTTTTCAGTTGAAGCATAAATTCTCTGAGCAAAAGCTCTAAGCAGAGTATAGATATTCCAAGTCAAATCTGATCTGTTACCCATCCAAAGATGATAGGCCTCCTGCTTCTCCAAATAAGCACATCTACAATCACCATTGAACCAGGGTTTGTCCTTTACTCGGTATTTTAGCACACGAGAAGTGATTGTTTTACGTCAGCATGTGCAGAAAGTGCTCCTAAATCCATGTAGACTACTGCCAATGATTCTTGCTTAAGAAAGGCACAGGTCTTGCCGGTAGGCTCTCAATGTAACTTTTGAAGAGCTGATAGCTAAGGCTACTTCGTCTGTAAGGCCCCAGTGCCAGTAATTTCAGTGGTGACCAAATTGAGACCAGTACTTGTACCAGTGACCCTATTGTCAGTGATCCCACGTGCAGCAATCCAAATAGTGATTTCTGCATTGGTTTAAAAGTCTGAGAAAGCTCCTGTGTCTGATGTAGTGTTAGTGCTGTAGTGGATGAAAGGGTATAAAAGGACTCTGGTGCCATTGAAACCCATGTCACCTAGGTGTCCATCCCCTCTGTTCCTGTTGCATCTGGGCCTGTCACAAATGAGCTCGTCATCTTTGTGCTCATCGTCCCTGTGCCTGTCACTCAGGTGTCCATCATCCCTTCCCATCACCCTTGTTCCTGTCCTCCCTGCCCTTGTATCCGTGACCCAGGCCCCTTGGCTCCGTTATCCCTGTGCAAGTAACTCCACAACCCTGTATCTGCGTTACAAGTGCTAGTGATAGTGCCTAATGTTTCCCTTTCACAATGACCCCCAGTGTCGTAGTTCCTGCCAGAGTAACTGTGGTATCTTCCCTTGGGGGAGCGTCATCGCTGATGGTCGCTTCGACCTCAACTTCTCTGCTTGCAGAGTGTGAGGGAAAGGATGGGTAAAGGAAGAAACAAGTTTTCTCCTCCTTCTGTTCTTCTGATTTTGATACTTTTAACAGGAAAAAGTTAAAGAAGTTCAGGAAGCACAGTCGAAAGAATTCCCATAGGATTCTTGACGATACCACCTCTGGCTTCCCTTCAAAATGCATAAATATTTCGCAAGCACCACACAGCTATTCAGTACAGACACAACACAAAATATGTATAAGGATCCCCAAAGCTTTTATTTCGAATTCTTTCAATATTATTTTCTAATAAGTCTGTGAAAAGTCCATGGTACGACTCTCAGTGAAGCATTATTAATATTACCCCTCTTCTAAGGGGCTCTCTTTGTATTACTTTATATGTACTTTTTGCTCTTTTACTTTCAAATGAGAGAGAGAGAGAGAGAGAGAGAGAGAGAGAGAGAGAGAGAGAGAGAGAGAGAGAGAGAGGGCCACTCTTCTTTGTTTCATCTTCCAAAAAATCAAGAATTTTAGCATCTAATATCTATTTTCAAATTAAATCGTGTGGAAAAGATTTGTTTTCTATCTTTTAGTGTGTGTGTTTTTCTTCCTCAATGACAATAACTTTCTGAAAATCACTTCTGTTCTCGATTTTAAATTCGTCAATGATTTTGTATGCATAACTACTTTCTCTTTCTCGTTCTGTCTAACTCTCGTCCTTACACTTTATAGGGTAATTCGAGGTACCTACAAAGAAATACCTATTGATTTTGTGACTTATAAAAGAGAAGCCTCAGTAATAACCAAAGACCACGTATCCATTTAAAGGTTAACTGGAAGTATCGTTATGGAACCGCCTATAAATTTTGAAATGTTGATTTTAGTATTTATTGCTGGACCAAATATAGAAGCATGAAATCTTGTGGGTTTTTTATGTGACCTCATTAGTTGTTCATTGTTAACAGTTTTGAACGGACGAAGAAGTAAACCAGTGGAAATATAAACATATACAGTAGGTGTGAAGAACGAATTAATTCTTGAACCACAGGAATGTTTCCATGCTCAAGCAAAATGTTTCGTATTTTGAAATTCTGTTATGGATGATTTACAGGGTTTTTTCACCTTTGGTAGAATGTCATTGATGAATAAGAAAATGTGTCATGAATGAGACTGGAGTTTTTACTTCTAAATAATGTTAGGATTAGATTGGATTTATGAATTTAGGCCATATGTCCAGGGCCCTGTGTTGGGGAAGCTATTCAGTGAGAGGTATGCATATGGTTGATGTTACTGATCTATTTCAAGCATTCTTCTTTATGAAGATTAGTCTGGATATCGTGGGGTGGGGAGTGGAATTAAGATCACTATTATTCTAACTGACTCTACTACTCTTTTGACTCAAGTGATCGGGAATGCATTCCCGATAAAGGATGAGGGTTATACCTAGGCTTCTAATTATCTTGGTAGCCCTCCATCCCTTTTTTTGGATATTAATCTCTGGCATCGTATTTTTGTTGAAAATTTTTGCTTGTTGCTTAATATATATCATTATTCTGACCATCTTCCCATGTTGTACCATCCTGTAAGTAGTACGGTTAATTCTAACATGCTTGCCGTCCCCATTCAAAAGGCTTAATACTACACAGTAAACTTTGCTAACAAACGATCAGAGAAGACGCAGCAAACAAAATTCAGACATTCGTTGCCGACACTGAAACGAGAAAATCGGAAAATTAAAGCCAAAAATAATGATATGCTGTGTGTGCAATGATGAAGATGGAGTAGTAAATGTCTTGATCCAAAGAAATCATTACAGATAGTTTTAAGCTATTAATTAAAACCTAGATACATGTCAACTGTAAACTCTGGACCCTTTGAATATGCGGCCCTGAGACTATACAATAAGCTCTCACGAGACAGTGTTTCGATAGTGTCGAGCTAACAGTAAGCGAGCAATACGCATTGTGAAATGTTCAATACTCCCGAATGAACATCATAAAACGACCATGGAGGTCCTGTAGGTAGAGAGTAGGGTCTTCCTGCTGTACAGGATCTGATAAGCAGCCCTTGAAGTAAAGTAACTCGAGCAGCGCGTTAAGTTGATGAATTTTAGGCCCAAGCTGTAACGGAGGTAATTCCCCCA
>NC_090743.1:101718202-101740702 GCF_036898095.1 Palaemon carinicauda | reverse complement strand
TTCTTCCTATGACTATTTATCGTCGAAGGATGGGAGGACCTCACTTTCACCCCAACCATGAGACAAAAATGGACCAAATAGAAATAAAACAATTTATGATTATTAATAGTGAGAATAATATGCATAATTATTTGTTCAGCAATAATAGAAAGCATAGTCAAAACAAAAGGGGTTTAATATTTTGCTTACATGCCTTATTTAATCCAAGATCTTTTACTTATATTGGCAAGCAATTGGTTTCCTGACAAACTGTAATTCAGGGAAAATCGATTTTCCTTTTCCGTCAGGTAACTTATCCAATTTCTACTATTGTGAGCCACTTATACCAAGTTCGGATCGAAAACAAACACTTACTAATCTGCACTCCTATCAAGGGCGAATCAAGGAAATGGGCCTTCTCCTTAAGGAACCGTGTCTTCTCAGCGACCTCCTTGAATTTAATCAGCCCTTCTTCATACAAAAATGGTGTTCCCGCCATCAATTCTCCAACATTCGTTCTTGTATCCAAGTCAGGAGGACTCTTCTTCCCAATCCACTTCTGCACATTCTCATCGTCATCCTTCTCTGCATCTGACGAACAAAAGTTGTCCTTGTCGTCATCATCGACTGGATCATCCTCGGACACAATCTGCATGTATTCTCCGGAATCAATGGTAACCACGGGTTTAGTCAAGGTCACTGGCATCGACGAATAGCTTTCTTCATGGGTATGCGAAAGAGGATCGTGACTGGGATCGAAATCTGCAGAAGCAAAGGAAAAAGAGCCCTGGACAGTGGCTCCAGAAGAGGGAGAGTCATCCTTGTACCTAATCTTCATCTTTTTGGCATTTCATACTTTGTTGGTAGGCTCTTGGTCTAAAGGTTGCATGGCACGGCAAGGAAATCAACAGCTTGGTTGCAGTAGGTCATGGTAGGTCGTTCAAGACTACTAATCCTCATGAATGATGCTGCCTTTAATGCTGGGCTACAAATCTTTGGTTGTGTTGCCAAGTTCTGTTTCCAGTTTCCAGTCACAAAGTGGCACATCGCCCTAACGACTATTGTCGCACACATGTAAAGTTGGTGGATGTCGCTATTGTTACACATGGATTGTGCAATTGCATAGCGACTAGTGGTGAGCTCAGTACGACGCCATTTCGTCAGTATTGCGTTGGTTGCTTTAGCATGGTGACAAATTTCTGGGTTGACTGGACCATCCTATGTCCCGCGAGCCATAACGTTATAATGCGGTTGCGAATCATGGGGATTGATAGCAGTTTTTGTTGTTATTGCAACGTTATTAAATCATAATGAGCAAAATATCGACCGTTGCGACGGTCGCCGCCTTAAATTAGATATGTGTGACTGGAATTTAGAGGTAAATATGAATTTTCGGTGCATTTTGATATATCTACAGTAGTATTTGACTAACTTCCTTTAATTCTAGATAAAAGCTCATGTTAGTTAAGTGAAATTAAGTGTCCCTAGCAATTAATTTGTCAATTCATTTTTTTCCATTGCCTGTCATGTACATTGACTCGGATGATAATTATTTAAATCATTTCCATATAAGTCAATATGGTACCTTAAGGGATTATCTTATATAGGTCCCATGGGAGTTTCCTTAATATTTCATATCTTTTGTGTAAACATTCTAGTCTAAATCACCCTCAAATCTTTTATTATCTTGGTTTTAGATCCCACCAATATTCTTTATATAAGCGATTCCTTAATACTGTAATAACATTTTGCAATCTTTTATTCATGTTGATTTTGTAATTCATAATGTAATACTGGCTACAAATCGTATAAGGTAACTAATGTTCAGCGAAAATAAAGTTTACAAACTTAAAATTTCACAACAACAGTAATGTTAATATAAACAAGAGGAACACAAAAATAGCAAGGAAAATATTTGTATAATTTCTATGGAATCAAATAATGGATTTATTTATTAATGTTTACTTTTAAGTATTCCTTACAGTGGATACTAGACACTTTATCTCAATTTCCTATATTTTTACCCATAAATACTTTGCTTATTAACTCTATTTTCCCCCAACTATCAAATTATCAGCTTCTTGCAATTTTCTTTCTGGTTCATTTCAAGAATGGAAGGCAAAAGATCCCAAAAGGAAAGTGGACTCGGGAGTAAACAGTTGGACTTCAAAAGTCAACACACGACCGATAAGGTAAATATTCCTCTTCAACCTTTTCCTAATATTCCATTTTTACAGCTTATTTTTGGAACCTATTTTATGAGGTTTCATTTTTTAAGCCCCTTGGCCAATACCGTAATGGTTTTCTGGAATTCATTTCAGTTAACATCAAAAATCGTAGTTTTAAAAAGAATTTCTTAATTTTTAATTGTAGTTAACCTAATCTTTTCTCCTATGACAATCTATTATATTTTAGTTTTAGATTTATAATTTTTTTTTCGTTGTTTCTGATTTTATTATTGCAATATATTTCACAGATGATGTTAGTAACGTTTTATCGAATAATCATATTTTAATAGTAAGTTTTCTTCAAGTGGTTTTATTTTTACAAAAAGCTTGAGTCGTTCAACTAAAATCCAAGATAGGCTCGTGTTATAATTTGGATATATTGAGTTCTGCGTAAAGATTACAATTGCTTTTAAGGGTACCTGACACTTGCACGCATTCGTGGCACGCACTGGCACGCATTGATGCGCGAACTCGCGTGAACGAGTCATGAAAATGTCGTGAACAGTGCTGGAACTGGCGTGCCAGTGCGTGCCATGCGTGCCCAGAACTTTGAAATGTTTAAAGTTTGTGGCACGCATTGGCACGCACAAAATAGTCGTGAAATAGTCGTGAACAATGCGCGAACTGGTGTGAACTGGAGTGAACTGGAGTGAATAGTGCGGGAACTGGCGTGAACTGGAGTGAACGATGCGGGAAGTGGCGTGAACTTTATAATGAAGAGAAACAAAAAGGAAACGAAAAAATTAATGAAAAGGAAAGAAAAATAAACCTAATAAATTTTTATATTTGCTGTTTTAATGTGAAAAAAAAATGATATCTTATTTCAAACTATTTCTATAACTTTATAATGAAGAGAAACAAAAAGTAAACGAAAAAATTAATGAAAAGGAAAGAAAAATAAACCTAATAAATTTTTATATTTGCTGTTTTAATGTGAAAAAAAATGATATCTTATTTCAAACTATTTCTATAACTTTATAATGAAGAGACAAAAAGGAAACGAAAAAATTAATGAAAAGGAAAGAAAAATATAAACCTAATAATTGTTTATATTTGCTGTTTGAATGTAAAAATAAAATGATGTCTTATTTCACGCACACACTTATTTTCCTCTATTACCAATCAAGAGCCAAAACATTTGTTTTAAATAAAAATGAACTGAAAAATAAACCCAAGAAATTTTTAAGTTTGCTGTTTGAATGTAAAAATAAAATGATGTATTATTTCATCAACATACTTATTCTTCTTTATTACCTTAAAATGAAGAGCAAAACAAATTTTTTCTGTTTGCTGTTTTAATGTAAAAATAAAATGATTTCTTATTTCAACACACTTTTTTCTCTATTACCTTAAAATCAACAGCCTAAAAACTTTTCATGTTTGCTGCTTTTAATGTTAAAATAAAATGCTTTCTTAATACTTGTACATATTTTATGTCTGCTATTTATATGTAAATCAAATGCTTTCTTATTGAAACAAAAAGAAAGGGCAACAAAAAATACAAACGAAAAAGATACGTTTCTTCTCCTCAATGCAATGGTGTCTGACAGAAAGCATTGTTGTCTCTTCCGAAGCCAATCCAAGAATGTCCTCGGGTTGGAGAAGCCCCGTTTTTATATGGAGTGGCCAATTCGTGAACTGGCGTGAACGATGCGTGAACGATGCGGAATGATGCAGAAAGATGAGTGAACGTGTCGTGAACTTCTTGTGAACTAGGCGTGCCAATTCGTGCCATGGCGTGAACGTCGCGTGAACTTGTCGTGAACGATGCGCGAACTGGAGTGAACTGGTCGTGAACAGTGCGGGAAAAACCCCATTGCGTGTCACAAAGTGGCACGCACTGGCACGCATCAATGCGTGCCATTGCGTGGCAAAAATGCCCGCAAGTGTCAGGTAGGCTTTAGTCCTTGAAAGTTTGTTCACCTGAGCTATTTTCGCATTTTTTCTCTTATTTCAGAGTTTTTTACTCCAATGAATTGGCAATAAATATTATATAGTGTATTTTCATAAAATTAACATTTGGCAAATAAGGTTTCGTTGAGCGTACGTTATTGTAAAAATCTTTCTGTTTCGTATCTTAGAAAGTAATCCTTACTTATTTAAGAGAAAATGAATCTTAAGTTTTTCAAACTTTGTGCGGAAGCACCAGTTATGTGATAACTGATAGGTGAAGTGAATACAACTAAGGTGAAGTGAATACAACTAAACTTTATTAAACAATCATCGAGTTTATTTACAGCGATGTGCGAGCAAGAACGTCACAAAATTCATACATAACACAGATTGGTCAATAAGAGTGCAAGAAAGAGCGAGTGATAAGAAAACAAAATCAAAACCGTGACATGTACGAGCGAGCGTGAAACAATTGTTGTACATGGCTCCCCCCCCCCCCCTAAAAATGACTTGCAAGGGAAATGGGGCACCCTGCTCTAGAGATGCATACTGTAGGCTGGTCATCTGGAAGGAGATGTGCAGGTTTTTAGGCGGTTAATGGAGACCCAGTCTTCTCTGTCACAGATGTTGATACAGAAAGCCTTCGGCGTACGACATAAAGAGGAAAGGGCCCGTGTAAGAAGGACGTTAGTGGTGGCTTGCTAGTATTGTTGTGCCGGAAAACGTGCATTGCCAAATGCAGATCGGTCGGTATGTGTTGCTTAGCTGTGAGCTTGGAGTAAATTTTCCCACAATGTGATGTTGGTACTGGAGATTGTCGGAGGAGGTTGCAGACGAAAAAAATTCGGCAGGGAAGACCAACAGGTCACCATGTACAATTTTAGCTGCCAAGACATCCAAGGCGTCTTTAGGATTGGTCCTTGGTTCCAGGAGAACCCAGGGAAGCTGGGTAAACCAGTTGGAGTCCTTGCAGTGGAACATCAATGCTGCTTTAAGTATGTGATGAAAACTTTCAACCATTCTGTTGGTAGCAGGTTTGTACGTGGTTGTCTGATGTAGGGTGATTTCCAGGAGGTTTGCTAATGGTAGAGGTGAAAGTGGTACACCTGCCAGAAGTAATATGATCAGGGATACTAAATCTGACTATCCATCCTGAGAGTAAGGCAGATGTACATGAGGCGGACATTGCAGTTTGCTTGGGAATCGCTTCAGGCTAACGAGTGAAGCGGTCGATGACGGTAAACAGGTAACAATGTCCTTGTGTTGTGGGTAGGGGCCCAACTCTGTCGACGCGGATGTGCGCAAACTGACAGTGAGGTTGATGAAAGGGGCACACTCCTGAATCGGTGTGTCAATGTACTTTTGAAGTTTGGCATGAAGTACAGGCATGGACCTAGTCCTTAGCATCCTTAGTAATGCCATCCAAAGTGAACTTCGTCTTCAGTAGCTGTGCTGTAGATCTGTGCGAATGATGTGAAAGGTCATGAAGGAAATCAAACACCTGTTGGCGCATAAAAGCAGGTATTTACAGTTACGTCTATCAGAACTGACGTCACAGAAGAGGGTTACGTTGAAGTCGTCGAGGAGACGCCTTCCCAAGGGACGGATGTGTAACACGTCCTACATGCTTGATACTCTGGATCCTTTTTCTGGGCTTCTGTTAAGGCGCTGTAATCCAATCCCAGGTAAATGGCAGCCAATGCGTTTCTTGACTGGTCATCGGCAATGGGATTCTTTTACCCAAGGACGTGTTGAAGGATGAAATTGTATTTAGTCACGGAAGAGAGATGTCGACATAGATTGGTGGACCAGGTGTCAGTCTGTCGAATGAAGGCATGCACCACAGGCATGTGGTCCGTGCGAATGACATAGGGCGTACTTTCCAGGAAGAGGCAAATGTGACAAACAGCCAAGTGCATCGCCAGTAATTCGCGGTCAAAGGTAGAGTAGCCGGATTCCGCCTTGAACAGTTTTCTACTGAAGAAGGCCAAGGTATCAGTGGAGAGAAGGAGAGGTGCTTGTGGCACAGAGAAAAAGAGAGCAGTATTTGATAGGGCATTCTTTGTGTTGCAGAAGGCTGTTTCTTGAAGGAAACCCTACTTTAGGTCTTTTGGCTTGACCTTGAAGAGGGCCTAGAGGGTACAAGAGTGGCAGTGATGGCTGGCAGAAAACGGTGGCAATAATAATTGATCATGCCCAGAATTCTTGTAGCGCTTTAACGGTCGAGGGCGTGGGGAGGTTCTGAATAGCTGCTACCTTCTCAGGGAGGGGGTAGACTCATAAGAAGATGGTGATGGCAGTCTTGGGGATGTCTTCTGGCTTCATGGGCACCTGATAATACCCCTTGAGGTCGAGCGTAGAGAATACCTTTGATATGTGCAAGGAGGAGGTCACATCAGCGATGTTTGGGAGGGGGTAGTGATCCATTTCTGTCTGCATGTTCAAGTGCGTATAATCCCCACACGGATGTAGAGAGCCATCTTTCTTTAGGACGATGTATAAGGTTGACGACCATGGGCTTGTAGCCTTGTGGCAAAGTCCCATTACTTGCAGTTCGACGCATGTGTGTTTAGCGCTGCCAAACGATCCGGTTCCAGACGCCTGAATCTGGCGAACACTGGGTGCCCCATCATCTTGATATGGTGATAAACAACGTGTTTGGCCGAACTGTGGGCGTTTAATGAAGTTCTGGACAGTAAACTTCCGAGGTGGGATTAGGCATCCGTGGGTGCACTGATGTGGTGAAAAGGCTGTCCATATGGGCGTCGACTTTGGTTATCAGTTCCTTCATGGGCATATTATCAACATTGGAGATGGCAGCTTGAATAGGTTTGGGTAGGCGCCGTACCTAAAGGGCACGAAGGAGGTGCACCTAATGAAGAGAGCCGTTTGCGACAGGATACAATCAAGTGATACTGAGGGTGAACGAAGCCTTTTGGTCGCCAAACAGTTGCTGAGAGAGCTGAAAAAGTTTGTCTATGCAGGCGGATGGCGATGACTGGTACTACTCCAGGAGGTATTCTTTAAGGGCGTTGTATGCTATTGGGGTGACTCCTCTTTCACAAAGTCAATCGGAAATTCCTGGAAAAGTGTCCTCAGTGATCGCCGTGAGAACATAATCTGCTTTGGTGCTTGACTGAGTTACGCACTAGATGCAAAACTGGACTTCAGCATTCGGGAACCAGGCGAACGCTTCTCCACTTACAAAGGGCGGCAGTTTCATTAAGGTGGCGTGTGCCAACGAGGCAGGTTCGGTGGGTGGCATCTTCAAACAGTAAAGCACAGCAGTGAGGGGGCAGGCGAGAGGAAGCGGACAGTCTGCTGGTCACCTATGTGCGGAAGCACCACTTAGGTGATAATTGAGAGGCGATGTGAATGCAACTAAACTTTATTAAACAATCATCAAGATTATATACAGCAATGAGCATGAAAGAACATCACAAAAACTCAAACATGAAAAAGCATAAACTAGTGTGATAACACAAGTTGGTCTATGACAGTGCAGGGAAGAGGGAGTGATAAGATAAGAAATCTAAACCATTACAGTGCACGAGCGTGTTTGAACTTCAAATACGCTTAAACAATGAATTTTGTAAATGGGAACTGGAAATTCGCAGTGAATATTGATTTTACATATAAAAGAAGATTAAAATGAAACAAATTTATGTGTGATTCTCGACAGCAAATTTACTTTTGAGAAACATAATGTCTGTGTCTTCTCCAATTGCACAAAAAATTGCCATATTAAGAGAATCTTACTAAGATTTTCGGTGATCCATCTATCCTGAAGAAGTGTTTTAATTCTTTCATTCTACCTTGTTTCGAGTATTGTTCTCCTTTCGGTTCTTCATCTGCTGATTCTCATCTTAATTTGTTGGAGAGGAAATTACGGTCTATTAAATTTCTTCTTCTCGATCAAGATAGTAATTTTGACACCGTCGTTCAATTAGTACATTATGCATGTTGCATAAGATTTTTCATAATTCTGGTCATACTTTACATTCAGATCTTCCCGGACAGTTCCTTCCTGTTCGTAATACTAGGCTTGCAGTTCATTCTATTAGTCAGGCCTTCTCCATCATGAGGCTCAATATGACACAGTATTCTAGAAGTTTTATCCCAGCTGTGACCAAATTGTGGAATGATCTTCCTAATCGGGTTATTGAATCGGTTGAACTTCAAAAGTTCAAACTTGCAGCAAATGTTTTTATATTGAACAGACTGACATAAGTCTTTTTATAATTTATATATAAAATATCTGTGTGGATGTTGTTACTGTTTTTAAAATATTCTATTAATTGTGAATTATTTCTATATCGGTTATTTATTTCCTTATTTCCTTTCCTCACTTGGCTATTTTTCCTTATTGGAGACCTTGGGCTTAGAGCATCTTGCTTTTCCAGCTAGGGTTATAGCTTAGCTAATAATAATAATAATAATAATAATAATAATAATAATTATGAAGAAATTACAGTTTTCAAAGTGAATTCTTTAAATTTTCCAATTCATATCAGATGCAAACCAGGATGTTTGATATACCTTGTAAGTCTCTCTCTCTCTCTCTCTCTCTCTCTCTCTCTCTCTCTCTCTCTCTCTCTCTCTCTGGTTGTTTGCGTTTCCCAGTCAATTAGTTGTCCCGTTAGTTACATCCACGTGAATAACACTCTGAGCCATCTATGTTTCATTGTAATTTATCCGTGTGTTTTATTTTCATGCTTTAGTTATATTTGGCCCATGCAGTACAAATGGTTTGTTGATTGTGTGTATCGAGCGTTTAAGACTGATGCAAACACTTTCTTTTATATGCCTTTGAATCATTTTACTGGTAGTTACTCGCTCTTATTTGCATTCATGTTTATATGTCTTCGTGCGCGCGCACACACACACACGCACACACACACATACATACACAGACACATACATATATATATATATATATATATATATATATATATATATATATATATATATATATATATATATATATTACTGTATATATGTATGTAGGTATCACAAGTAGGTTTAAAATTCTAAATGCTCTGGGCACTTTTGATAAAAATTCATTATGAATAGCCTAAGAAGTTTTTGGTAATCAAAGCTCGATAAGTACTTTTTATTTTTAATTTCCATTGTAAATTATTTTCATGTTCTTATTTGCATTCTCCGTAACTAAACTCTCCGGTTTTTCAGCAATTCATGGCTATATATATATATATATATATATATATATATATATATATATATATATATATATATATATATATATATATATATATATATATATATATATATATATATATATATATATATATATACATAAACCTGTAATCAAATTTACCACATATAGCGTAGTAATGGTTTTCCTTGAAGTTGTAAAATTGGGATTACGGTAAATATGTAAATCTTTACCTATCGCAATTAACAATAATTATAAATCGAAATAATTTATTCATTCGAAGCTAAATCTCTGGATATTAAGAGTTTATGTTTTCTATATTTTCTGCCATTGCTCGTCCATGTTTTTATAGAAGGCTTCCAACTGCAGAAGGATAAAGGGAAATAAAGTTTTAAGATAGATTAAGGTTACTTGACTCAAGTTTATTGGTATACAAAATAAAAACTTTGGAAATCGGTCCAATCTTGTAATGGATGTAAACAAATAAAATCAATTTGTTCTGGATGTATTTGAGAGAAAGAACATTGAAGAGGTGTTAATACAAGCCTGAAAATATCAGGAGGATTAAAATCAAATGCTTACAGATTTTTTTTTTTTTTTGGGGGGGGGGGTTTATCCATAGAATTGAAGACGTCTGTAGCTTAGATTTGCTAAAATTACTGAGTTGGAGAAAACGTTTATGTAAGCGTATGGCAATTAATGATATAATTTTCCATTTAACCGCAATGAGATAGAGATATACAGAAATACTTGTAGAATAAATATTGTATAAAAGAAATTTGGTACTTGTTCCATGGAAAATATTTTACGCAAAGTAATTTTTTTATTGCACGATTGATAGATAATTGTAGCTCGAATGATACATTATTTATAATTCACTTCCAGATTCCATTATAACTTGAGCAAAGTGTTCACTTGGTACTCTCAGAATAATGAAATCTGTGACGAATGTAGGAAAACAAACTAATATTTCGTAATGTAAATCTTCACTTTTTTATAATATACCATTTTTATAACCCATTTTATCATGTTTAGTTTAAATCTTATTAGCCAATACGTTCTTGTTTGTTTTTGGTCTGTTATCAGATTACTATTTACATATATCTTTTTATTCTTAAAGATAAAGATGTTTATTTTATTACCAAACATGCCGTTATCCATTTCGTCAGCCATTATGTTCGTAGCAACAAAAACATCACTCCCTGCCTTTTACATGCAAACTATATAATCCTGCGCATTACTGGAACAGAGTAATTTTTTATATATATACTTTTTGCATGAGAGCAATGAATTAGCATATGGCTATATTGAAATTAGGTTGTTTTATTATTATTATTATTATTATTATTATTATTATTATTATTATTATTATTATTATTATTATTATCCAGGCTTCAGCTCTGGTTGGAAAAGCAGAATGCTACAAGCGCCAAGTTCCAGGAAGGAAAGTAGCCTAGTGAGGAAAGGAAATATGGCAATAGCAAATAAACTATGAACAAAGTATATTTTATTATCAATATTAACGTTAAAATAGGTCATTCATAATTAAACTTTAAAATGAATCTTATGTCAAAAGGCTCAACAGAAAAGCATTTACAAAAGTTTAAACTTTTAAAGTTTTACCGATTCAACTAACCGGTTAGGAAAACCATTCCACAATCTGATCAGAACTGAAATAAAACTCCTAGAACACTGACGTATTGGGCATTACGATGGAAAAGGCAAGATAGTTAGAATTAATTTCATACTTAGTATTTCAATCAGGATGGTACAGTCTGGGATGATCTGAATTATGAAAAACCTAATGCAACATTTATAAAGAGCTAAGTGAGTGACGATGCGAGAGATTAATATCCACATCAAGAATAGGGAATTTGATACACTGCAAGTTTATCTGAGAAAATAAAATGAAAGTCAGCAACTGAAGATCGGACAAGAGAACAATACTCTAAACTAGGTAGAATGGAAGAATTAAAATGTTCCATGAAATAGACTGATAACGGAAAATATTCATAGTCCTCAATAAGTTAAATTTTTGGGAATTGAAGAAGACCGAATATGCTTTTCAAAAGTAATTTTACATTTAGAAATCACGCCTATAATTTCATAGAGTTTTATATATATGAAGTCATTGTCAATGCAAAGATCTGGATGTTGAGGAGCCACTGTCCTTGATCTACAATCATGCGTTGAGATTTGTTAGGGTTCAACTTCATCACCCATAATTTGCACCATGCACTAATTTTATCAAGCTCTCTAATGAGGGATTTAGCAACTAATTATCTACATTCAGGAGATGGAAAGTGTGCAATGAGAGTAGCATCATCTGTATATATATATATAGTATGGAAAGCAAGGGCCGAGAACACTACCCTTTGGAACACCAGATACTACATTCCTAAACAGTAGTTATTATGGTGCCCATCAACAACTATTCCCTGCAATCTATTACTTGAAAATGTATTGCATATACTCTTTGCTCATAAGTGTGGGGGTGGGGAGGCGGGAATTAAGATAGACATTGTATAGTATGTGCATTTGGGACATTTACTGTGAATAAACATAGTGGTGATCAATGTCCACTTTTTCCTTACTATACATTTTTAAAAAATTTCCAAAATTAGATAATGACTCTCTCTCTCTCTCTCTCTCTCTCTCTCTCTCTCTCTCTCTCTCTCTCTCTCTCTCTCTCTCTCTCTCTCTCTCTCTCTCTCTCTGCTGTAGTATTATGTGTAAATAAAGAATCTCTAATCGTTAATTGAATTTTACAAAGTTACATCCGACAGATATGTGTGCCATGAATAATCACAGATGAACAACACACCTGGATGAAACGTCTCAAAACATCGCTTCTCTTTATTTCGACATTTCGACATTAACCTCAACGTTACGAAAAGCCGTTATTTCTATATCTGTTGTTTGTGAAAACAAAATTGATTACTTAGCAGGGACGATGACCCCAGACCACCAAGTGTGGGAATGCGTGTCGTCACGTAGTCTTAATCTGGAAGGCAAAATCTGTGTCCAGCAGAGTCATGAAGTCAACTGTTGGGATGATAATACTCTTGTTTACTTTACTTTTATGGAGATTTTAAGAGTTTAATTCCTTTTGCTTCCACTAGGTGAATGTTTCATCCAGGGGCTTACTGTGATTTTGTTAGGTTTTATCGGCTTTCGATGGAAATTTTACAGTAAACCATGTCCCTCTCTCTCTCTCTCTCTCTCTCTCTCTCTCTCTCTCTCTCTCTCTCTCTCTCTCTCTCTCTCTCTCTCTCTCTCTCTCTCTCTCTCTCTATATATATATATATATATATATATATATATATATATATATATATATATATATATATCCATTAAATGTAGGAATCTTTAAGTATCTAATATTTTACCTGAAATCTCAACATTCTATGTAGACGAGTCGTAAATAACGCCTATATTTTTTGCATGGATTTTATTTCGTGTTTATTTTTTCCTAAATTTTTAATTGATTATTTTCCTCACCAATGGCCCCAATCCCAAAAAGGCACAGCCTTACTAGAGGCGGCACCTTTTAAGCATCTTAACAAAATACTCTGCTCCCAGAAGCCAATATTTTTTCCTACGGTGATTTCAAAACTAGAGTCACGCATGTTCGTGCCTAAAGGAAATAACCTCCACGAAAACGCTTGAATATAGATCCGTTGGGACCAGCATAGACGATAAGTTATTGACTACTTTTTTTCAAAGTATGGCGACAACGAAATGCTTAAAGGAAGCCAAGAATTTGGTCTTGTGACAAAGGCTGAATGGGAAATTGCTTTAACTGTTCTTGCTTATTTTTTTTCATTCTCCTTTTACACTCATTCTTAAATCTTACTTATTTTCTTACCATGCCTCCTCATAATTTTCATTTTCCTACTTGTGCTTCATTCTTTCAGAAAGAGGGCTTCCCCTGATATCGTCTTTACCAAGGCTATTTTTGTGAAAGAGGTTTGTTCGGCAATCTCGTCCAGACAATGAATCGGCGATTTCCGTCGCGCCTTTTTTTTTTTTTTTTTTTTTTTTTTTTTTTTTTTGAGTGAAATGGAAAGCGTTGTATCTCTATTAATACCACAGGGTCCCCAAAAATGTGTCATATAAACCAGTGTAATTGTTATCATCATCATTATCTCGTACGTCGATTGACGGAAAGGGTCTCGGTTAGATTTCGCCAGTCGTCTCTATCTTTGGCTTTTAAATCAATACTTCTGCACTCGCCCTCCCCTAGTTCATGCTTCATTGTCCTCAGCCATGTAGGGTTGGGTCCTCCAACTCTTCTATTGCCTTGATGAGATAATATCTCATGAGGAGTGCGAAAAGCATGCTCAAACTATCTCCATCTACCCCTCACCATGATCACATATGCACTGGCGTAATCTCTCTCATAATTGTTATAGACATCATTACCACTACTCGTCTTTCTTTCAAGCTTGATTAAAAAAACTCCATTAAAACTTCAATGTTCCACAACACTTTTATTTTCAGCTATTTAGTATCTTTAATTTATTTATGTTAAATGTTTAATGAGATATCCTTAGGATAGAATGTTTTGACAAAGGTTTTGTTTCTTCATTACTTCCAGTTAAATTAGTACGTAAACTTAAATTGTTTTTCTTGTTAGGTGACACTTAAACATTAAATTCAGACTTAATTTTAGATGATACATGAAAGTATTTGTGGTATTTTTGTTGAAGATTCGCTGAATTTACAAAAATAACAAAGTGAACTTATTTGTGACGAATAGTACAAAAGCGACGAAGCTTGCACAGTGTAAATGTGTTACATGTGTTTATCCCTATCATGGTAGCAATGGTGCGGCTATTATTGGTTTTGTGGCGTTTAATAAATAGGAATTTTGTTATACAGTTACTAGGTAGCCTTTTTTAATTAAAATGTTAATTACATCGGATTGAAGTAACCCCTTTGGAAATTCCAGGTTAATCAAGCTTGGTTCAAAACCCATTTGTTTGTTTTTTATTGTTTATTTAGGAAAAAGAGGAGGTATTTACGAATCTCGTTTCAAAGTTCATAGTTCATTATTATCATAAGCTTTTCTTCTTCACCATCATTAGTTATTCATGTCTGAGAATCTGAAAATAGACGTAAAGAATGGTAGAAGACTGGAAAGTTGGATAAGAGTTCAGTCAGATATATGATATTGTCATACATTATTGCAATTGCCCATGCTTTCAAAGTAATTGAAAGATCAAATATAAGATAAGGGGGAATACTAGCGAACAAAAGGCATTATCATAAGGAGGTCAAAGCTATGTAATCGTTAAGAGTTTTCTCTGTCATATTCGAAAAACTAAGGACACTACCAAAGAGAATTATTGGGCCTTTGACATTGAATCCCTCTCTGGATACGGCTCATTTTTCCTTTGCCTACATATACACCGAATAGATTGGCCAATATGTTCTCCTCTTTCCTCATACACCAGACAACAATAAAATAACCAAACAATTCTTCTTCACTCAAGGGCATAACTACTCCACTGTAATTGTTCAGTGGCTATTTTCCTTTCGGTAAGGTTAGAAGAGACATTCTAGTTATGGCAAGCACTCTTCTAGAAGGACACTCCAAAATCTAACCATTGTTCTCTAGTCTTGGGTAGTGCCATTGTCTCTGTACCATGGTCTTCCACTGTCTTGGGTATGAGTTCTCTTGCTTGAAGGTACATAGAGGAACACTATTCTATCTTGTCTCCTTAGTTCCAATACCTCACTGGGCTATTTTCCTCTGTTGGAGCCCTTGGGCTTCCAGCATTCTGCTTTTCCAACTAGGGTTTTAGCTTAACTAATAATAATAATAATAATAATAATAATTTAAGGTTGCAGAGTAATGTAAAATTTAAAAAAAAAAAGAAATTATATTTGTTAAGATCAAGTTTGAGCATTGTTAAAAGTTTACTGTATTAGCTTGTTAAACTACCTTTATTTATGGATTTTGTCATCTTTGTTATTTCTATCAATAATTCTCATGGTTACCATTATTGTAGTCACAGTTATCAAAACGTCATCTTTTTATTATTAATTTTCTGATATGTGCTACAGTAAGAAGAGCAATGATACTGAATCTTCGCCATTAATGTTTTCCCGAAGCTAAATTAACTAGTTTAGCTTTTCGGTCCGATGAAATTAAAACTCTTTTATTGGAACTTGATGCCTTTGGAAGTGAAGACCCAAATGGTAATTTACCTATATATTTCATAGAGAGAGCTGATTTCCTAGCTTCTATGTTGTCTGTTACTTTTCGCTACTTAGTAACAAGAGAATCTTTTTTCCACTTGTTGGAGAGCTGGTAATGTTATTCTTTTGTGTAAATGTTTGTGGTGGTTCTGCCCTCCTGATTACCACCCAGTCTCGATAACTCCTTTATCATCTACGGTTAAACCTTTTTAACGTCTTTTCCCAAAACGTTTACAGCTTGGCTTTTGAAACCTGGAGTATCTGAGAAAAAATGCAGTTATTTATATCTCTGTTATTTGTGAAAACAAAATTGATTACTTGGCAGGAATGGTCCAGTGACAGTTTTCATTCAACAATTACCGTGTTACATTGGAAAGGTCGATGTTTGAATAACTACATGATATTTGCAGTGACAGTTGTTGCTAATTTGGATAACAAGATAATGCTTTAAATTTAATCATTTGAGTAAGCTCGATTATGTAGCTATCTATGTTTCACCAGGTTTCAATTTTGCTTCTTTTGCTGTGGCTATTATGAAATCAAACGACTATTTTATGTTAATGGCTGGAGCTCTTCTTCAAGTGATTATATATAGAGTTAGTGTTAACTATTTTATACATAAATTTTGAAATGTGAAAAATATGGATATAGGCATTAAACTAGTCATAGAACCTATTATTTCGTTGTTTCAATACTTACAAGATATTTCACAAATCCTGGAGCATAAAAAGAAAGAAATATAAGTAGACACTACTCCCCTCTTTGAAAAATGCTACACATCTACTTTTAAAATGGAAAGACCTGTCGGAAATTATCAGCCTAATATGGTAATGTACATTATTTAAATTTTCCTCAACGACACTAGAAAGGGATTTACATAATTTCCTTACGCTCTGGTAGTGTTTTTTTTTTTTTCACAAAACAGAGAATCAAGAAAATAGGTAAAGAAAATCCTTCCAAGAGAATTCTGGTGAAGTTTTATTTATGAATCATTGAGTTTAGGAAATAATATAAAAAAAAAAATGTTTTTATTAATATTTTTGTAATCTTACTAACAACTAAACAGAATGGTTATAGCCACATTAGGTATCTCCCGTATATAATAAGGAGCAAAAGTCTGATTTTATACACACACACACACACACACACACACACACACACACACACATATATATATATATATATATATATATATATATATATACACAAACACACACATATATATATATATATATATATATATATATATATATATATATATATATATATATATATATACACATATATATCATCATCGTCATCATCATCTTCCGTTATTAGTCCACTGTTGAACAAAGGCCTCAGACAAGTCCTTCCACTTACGTCTGTATATGGTCTTTCTGTGTTAGTCCACCCCCTCAAAATTCCTTATTTCGTCCATCCATCGTCTTCTTTGCCTTCCTCTGCTTCCTTTACAATCTCTAGGGACCCATTCTTTTATTCTTAATGTCCATCTATCGTCTGTCATTCTCATTAGGCTATATGTTCTGCCCATCCGTTTCTTTTTATCATATATTAGAATACCCCCTACTTTATTTTGCTCTGTATCATCATTGATCTTTTTCTGTCTCCTATTGTTATTTCCATCATTATTCTTTCCATACCTCTTCGATTTGTAACTAGCTAATGTTCTAAGGCTTTAGTGAGGCTCCAAATTTCTGATGCATAAGTTAATACTGGTAGGACCCTCTCGTTACATACTTTTCTCTTTAGAGAAATTGGCATTTTACATTTCATAATATCACTGTGTTTACCAAAGGCTCTCCATCTTATGCTTATCCTTCTTTTAATCTCGGTCTCGTGTCCTGGAGAAACACTTACTATCCGTCCCAAGTATGTATATTCATTAACAATCTCCAGAGGCTCGTCCATAACTCTTATTTGTTGTCTCTCTGCATTTTCATTGGACTTTATCTTTGTTTTACTTATATTCATTTTCAGTCCTATATTTCTGCTTTTTCTATTCAAATCTTCTATCATCTTTTGTAATTTGTCCCAGAATTCACTGATAAAACTATGTCATCTGCAAATATTAAGTTGTTAAGGTATTCTCCATTAATATTTATTCCTAAATTTTCCCAGAATAAATTTAAAAAAACTTCTAGACATGCTTAGAATAACTTAGGAGAGATGGCGTCTCCCTTTCACGCTCAGGGAAAGACGGATGGTCATACCTTGGTGAGAGGGGTTACCCAGAGAAGTACACTCGTGAACCACAAACTCCCACAAATTGCCGAAGTAGAGGGTTGAAGTTAGGAAAGGGGAAGTGGGAAGGGTTGAATCTGTGTGTGAGTGTGTATATCTATCTAAATATTTAGATGTCTCATTTGACGGCTCGTGTACACTAGTTATGATACCATATTTTATGAGTAAGTCCAAAAATATATTTCTAAAGGAGAAACATCTCTTTCTAATGTGCAGGATTGTTCCTTCACTTGATAGGATTGAAACCCAGGACTGGAGAAGCAAGAACCGACGTTGTGTTATATACATAGACCAACTGTCTGAGAGTAATTGTTAGTCACTGTCCGGAGTAAAGTTAAGGAATATTACAGTAGAACACACACACACACACACACACACACACATATATATATATATATATATATATATATATATATATATATATATATATAAGCCATATATTTTTGCTACATTAATGTTTGGATTCTCTTAACGACCTCGGGATCAGTGCCCCAGACAAAATCACACAAAGACAAGAGCTTGTGACCGGCCGGGAATCGAACCCTGGTCCGGCAAGCTTGTAGAGACAGTGACTACCACTTGGCCAAGTGGTAGTCACTGTCTCTTCAAGCTTGCCGGACCAGGGTTCGATTCCCGACCGGTCACAAGCTCTTGTCTTTGGCCAAGTGGTAGTCACTGTCTCTACAAGCTTGCCGGACCAGGGTTCGATTCCCGGCCGGTCACAAGCTCTTGTCTTTGGCCAAGTGGTAGTCACTGTCTCTACAAGCTTGCCGGACCAGGGTTCGATTCCCGGCCGGTCACAAGCTCTTGTCTTTGGCCAAGTGGTAGGCACTGTCTCTTCAAGCTTGCCGGACCAGGGTTCGATTCCCGACCGGTCACAAGCTCTTGTCTTTGGCCAAGTGGTACTCACTGTCTCTTCAAGCTTGCCGGACCAGGGTTCGATTCCCGACCGGTCACAAGCTCTTGTCTTTGGCCAAGTGGTAGTCACTGTCTCTACAAGCTTGCCGGACCAGGGTTCGATTCCCGGCCGGTCACAAGCTCATGTCTGTGTGTGATTTCGCCTGGGGCTCTGATCCCGAGGTTGTTAAGAGAATCCAAACATTAATGTAGCAAAAATATATGGCTTATTTGAATATATATATATATATATATATATATATATATATATATATATATATATATATATATATATATATATATATATATATATAGATGCATTAGCAACTCTGGTGGATATACGTGGTGCCTCACACTGAGGGACCTGGGGAAACCCAAACATAGAATAAGGCAATAAGGTAAGGCTCTCTCTCTCTCTCTCTCTCTCTCTCTCTCTCTCTCTCTCTCTCTCTCTCTCTCTCTCTCTTTACCGCTTTTTATCAGAGCTTGACTCTTATCCACCCACTTCAATCATTCCAGAGGGTTCCATTAAGTCTTAAATAGTTAATTATTCTCCTCTACTTTTTCTTTCCAATTGATGTCTGCCATATTCCTTGTGTTTGTTTGCCAGTTTGTGATTCTCGCTCGGAGATCTTTGGCTGGAGAAAGTGTTTTCTTACCTCATTCTTATCATTGCTTTAGTTTATTAACATTTCATGGAAGGGGTTTAACAACCCGCAAGAATTGTTCAATGTTTTCTCCGCATTAATTTGAAGATCTACAATAATTGTCATCGATTTTGCTTATATATCCACATTCCTACTTGAATATATATATATATATATATATATATATATATATATATATATATATATATATATATATGTATATATATATATATATATATATATATATATATATATATATATATATATATATATATATATATATATAATTTCAGATAAGCAATTACTCGTTCAAACAGATACAGCAATTCAAGTGAGACAAGTGAAAACTGAATGGAAGGTTATGGACAACACAAACTATTTATCGAGCATTATCTCTCCAAATTTTCCATCGCCGGTGATACATCTTCCCTTATTTCCTTCTTCCCACTTGAAGAAGTAAATGTCATGACTTTAAGATTTAGTCTACTAACCAAAGTATTTTATGAGTGAATAGAAGTTTGGAATTCTGAGAGGCTGCATTCCGAAGAGAATTTCTTAATGCGCAATTTAGATTGAGTTATATGAAACTATTGAAATTTTTTTTTCTCTCTAACAGGGTAATTTGAAGTTATGTTTTCGTGGAATTTATAATATGGAAAAAAAAATTCTTGGAAAATTTTATTGTTTTGAAGTTACTTTCAAAGAAAAGTTTGCATCGTAAAATTTTTCTTCAATTGGTATGATTGTCTCAAAAAAAGGGAATATTTTTATGTGCTGAGATTACTTTAAAATTTAATTTACCATAATACAAAATTTAGATCTTATTCCACTTGGAAATCTTCTGGCTATCAAATCATTCTTTAAGATCTAATCATCCAGTGACAGTACCAAATAAAGCACAAAATGTGAGGCGAACTGTAATCAATTCAACAATGACGGTGATATCGAAATTCACAACAGTAAAACTCTGTTGTTTGATATCGCCAGCATCTACATCACTGTTAGCTTTATAGGTAGTAGGTTGGGCATAGCACCAGCTACCCATCGATGGTGCTTACTTGATGTGGCCAAATTGAGGGAGCCATCTCGATATGGCCGACTCGATGGAGCCAACTCGATGGAGCAAACTTGATGGAGCCAACTCGATGTAGCAGACTCGATGGAGCCATCTCGATGTGGCCGACTCGATGGAGCCAACTCGATGGAGCAAACTTGATGGAGCCAACTCGATGTAGCCGAATCGATGGAGCCATCTCGATGTGGCCGACTCGATGGAGCCAACTTGATTTGACCGACTCGATGGAGCCAACTCGATGGAGCCAACTCGATGTGGCCGACTCGATGGAGCCAACTCGATGTAGCCAACTCGATGGAGCCAAGTGGATGTAGCCGACTCAATGGAGCCAACTCGATGGAGCCAACTCGATGTGGCCGACTCAATGGAGCCAACTCGATGGAGCCAACTTGATGTGGCCGACTTGATGGAGCCAACTCGATGTGGCCGACTCGATGGAGCCAACTCGATGTGGCCGACTCGATGGAGCCAACTAGATGTGGCCGACTCGATGTGGCCGACTCGATGGAGCCGACTCGATGCCAGGCCGACTTGGTGCCAGGCCGACTTGGTGCCAGGCCGACTCGATGCCAGGCTAACTCGATGCCAGGCCAACTCGATGCCAAAAAAGAAGAGTTGGCTGCAATGAGTTGTCCCATTCACGTTGAGATACTACCACTGGAGAGTTAATGTATCCTTTGACTTGCCAGACGGTACTACATTTTTATCCCCCCCCACCCCTCTCTCTCTCTATTGTTTCGGCTCATTCTCCCTATCACTACACAAACACCGAATAGTCTGGCCTATTCTTTACATATTCTCCTCTACCTCATCCCCAAACAACATTAAGATAACCAAACAGTTCTTCTTCACTAAAGGGTTTCACTACAGTACTGTAATTGTCAAGTGGCTAATTTCTACTTGGTAAGAGTGGAAGAAAATCAGACACTCCAAAATCAAACCATTACTTCTGGTCTTGGGTAGTGCCATAGCCTCTTTACCATGTTCGTCCACTGTATTGAGTTAGAGTTCTCTTGCTAGAGGGTGCACTTAGGCACACTATTTTATTTATTTCCTTATTTCCTTTCTTCATCAGGCTATATTCCCTGTAGAAACCTTGGGCCTTATTGCATCCTGCTTTTCCAAATATGTTATGATATTTATCAATCTACATACTTAAGGGGGAAGCAATGCAAATACATTAAATTGTGATATGTTTAAAGTTAAATTTGTTGTACTCTTTTCAAAGCTCCTCGTAAGATCTATAGTTTATTGAGATTGAAGATAATCCTGGGGAACATTAAATGATTTATATAAACGTAGTGGGAATAAAATGGAAATATTGATACTTAAACCTCAAGTCAGTGATATGTAGGTGACTATACACGATAATTTTCTATTGGATGTAAACAGTCAGAATATGCAATAAGTCCTATCTAACTTGAAATGGACTTAGAAGGAAAGGTAAATGTGGTCAAATATTTTCCGGTAAAAAGATACCAACAATAACGATTGCTAATCTGCCATTAGTTACTTACAGATATTACCATGCAATACGCAGAACAATAAGAGACATCCGTGGTGATGAGTGATATCTTAGTATACTTCAATTGATAATAACAAAAACAATCCTTGTCTTAGAAAATCCCAACCTTATATCTTGTCGAACACAACTTCAACTTATCGATATAAAACATAAAGAGTTGAATGTTTCAGGTCCGGTCAGAATACTAAAGTCCTGCCTTGCTTCCAACTGAAGTTTTAGCTAAATAACAGCTTTCATTTGGTTGGAGCTCCCTAACCTCATAAACATATCTTTTAAGTAGTCTCACGTTAGCAAGAAGGGAAAACTGTATTGGCTTGCCCTTAGAGAGAAATGTTTTGAGAATTCTTTTTATCTAAATTAGTTTTCATGGAGATTTTACTCGCGAAAGGTTATAATTTCATCGTTATCTTTAACGGAAAATTGGGAGGGTACATGATTTGCACTTGAAAGGATTACGCCCTTTTAGTTAACTAGAAAATAAAGTATTTGTTAAATTTTCATGCTTATTAGACCACTTCGATAAAATTCTGAGGGAGAGAGAGAGAGAGAGAGAGAGAGAGAGAGAGAGAGAGAGAGAGAGAGAGAAAGAGAGAGAGAGAGAGAGAGAGAGAGAGAGAGAGCGAGTTGTT
>NC_090743.1:101678202-101713202 GCF_036898095.1 Palaemon carinicauda | reverse complement strand
AATTGTCGGAAGCTAGTATAACTCAAGATCATTGGCTCAATATTTCAATGGCAGGTGGTGGCCATGCAACTAGTGGAATTATTAAAGCCCAAATCAAGTGTCTAGCCTTAAAAGCATTGATAAACTCAGGAAAGTTGCCAGAAGAAGATATTGCAGCAGCTCGCGACTTTTTGGAGAAGGCTGAAGACGAATTTGTAGAGAAGCGAATGCCAGATTTCCCAAAAACTGAAGGAATGAAAGCAGAAATGAATGTACAGGCTGAGATTAGATGAAATACAGCGGAAGAGAATTTGATTAAGTTGAAGATGATGGCAGAACAGGAAGAAAGAGAGAGAGAAGAGGCAAGAGAAATTGCATAACATGTAAGGGAAATGGAAGAAAGGGAGAGATAATAGGCAAGAGAAATTGCAAGACTACATGCAAGGAAAATAGAAGCAAGAGAAATTGCAAGACATACCAGAGAAATAGAAGGAAGAGAAATTGCAAGACAGGAAGAAAGAGAGAGAGAAGAGGCAAGAGAAATTGCAAGACGGGAAGAAAGAGAGAGATGGGGCAAGACAAATTGCAAGACAGGAAGAAAGAGAGAGAGAAGAAGCAAGAGAAATTGCAAGACATGCAAGGAAATTGGAACTGTTCAATGCTCATGCAATGTTATCGTCAACTCAGACAGGTGTGACCCCTGCTATGCATGATCCTGTGTTTGATGTGGTGAAAGCAGAGATGTTGACCACGAAATTCACAGAAGAAGCTCCCGACAAGTTCTTCAATCATTTTGAGATGGTCATGTCGACTATGGAATGGCCAGAAGATAAATGGCCTGTTTTATTGCAGTGTCCTTATTGGAAAAGGAAGTAGTGCGTATCTTGCCCTGTCTCTAGACCAGAGGAAGGAGTATCAAGAAATTAAGAGGAGTGTATCAGATGCCCCTTAATATTATGATGAAAGATTCTGAAATTTACGGAAGGACGAGAAAATTACTTTCCTGGATTACGCTTATCAGGTACAGTGATGTTTTAAGAGATGGAGAGAGGCTGCCAAAGTAAGACAGAGGGATGTTTTAGAAGAACTGATAGTGTTGGAACAATATTTACGAGGAGTTGCTGAACATATTCGAACGTACTTTAGAGAGAGATAGAGGTGAAGAAACTGGATAGAGGTGCTTTGCTGAGTGAAGATTCTAATATTATCAGTCATAAAAACCCCACGGGTATGAAGTTTCAACCATCGTTCCGACCAAGTGTCAAGTATTCACCGAACCATGGAAACCAGGTCAGTAATAAGTATAGAAACAAGTTCAATAGTTACAGCGGAAGTACCACTGGTACTATTCCAAAGCAAAATGTGACAGTACTACAACAACAATCGTCGAATCGTCCTCCTTCGGGTTTTGTGAAAGAAGTGCAGACGACGTCTATCGTCTGTTATAATTTTGGCAAAAAAGGCCATATTAGTAAGGATTGTTGGTCAAACTAACTGAAAGCAGTCGCCCCAGTGGTTAAGGGTAATTCAACTCCACAGAATACGAAGATGAAGAATCAAACGGGATTGGTCGATGGGGAAAATAATCCAGTTAAAGTTTACACGATGAATAGGACAACCCTAATCAGCGTGGATGTCTTTAAACCATATATTTATGAAGGTATGTTAGCCGCTTTTGATGGGAGTGAGCAGGTCCCGGTCAAGATATTGCGCGAAACTGGATGTAATCATAGTGTGGTGACGCAAGGTATTCACCCGATAGGAGATTCTGTCATTTTGAAGGGAATAGGAGGTGAGGAAGTTACTCCTATTTGCCGTTTGAAACTATCATGCGAGTTGGTGATTGTTCATTTTGATTTTGCGGTAAAGAATTCATTGGCTGTCGAAGGAGTAGAAGTCCTAATGGGAAATGAGATTGATGGAGCGCCATTTGTGCCTTGTCCCATTATAACAGAGAAACCACTGAAGTATAGTCCTACAACTGAACTTGTGAAAGACTACCCGTATCTGTTTCCTAGTTTTGTGACGATTAGGAGCACGATGAAGAAAGTGGCAGCAGAAGAAGACAGAGAAACTGAAGGAATGATGAACTTGGAAGATTTGTTTACGGAAGAAGTGGTTTCCCATGATAGTACGCAAGAGGAGAGTTCCCGAGAGAGCCCAAAAGAAGAGGAACAACACATGAATGAACAGAAGGACAAGAAGCAATGGATTTGGAAGAAATAGAAAACTCAGCATTTGAAGTAGGACAAGTGAGTTTGGAAAGGCTGATAGGATTGCAATGGAAGGATGCAACAGTAATGGAATTATTGTACCATGTAGTGGATGAGACGGACGTGCAGCAGTCTCCCACCTATTATTACCACAAGGATGGATTGCTCATGACGAAGCATAGACCTGCTGATATCCCTGGGAATGCTGAATGGGGCATATATCAACAGATATTGATTCCTGCAGCGCTGAAAAGACAGGTTATCGCCGTAGCATATGAGATGGGACACATGGGAATAAGAAAGGCGGCGGAGAAGATTATGCAACATTTTTTCTGGTCTGGCATGCATAAGGACGTGATCCAGTTTTGCCCTGCATATCACGTTTGTCAGATGGCTGGAAAGCCTAACGAGTACATCAAGAAGGCTCCCTCACACCTGATTGAAATTTGAGGAGAACCCTTCAGCAAGGTAATAATCAACATTGTGGGACTGTTACCGAGAACGAAGAATGGCCACAAATATATGTTAACTTTAATGTGTCCATTGGCGGGATACCCAGAAGCCATACCTGTCAGGAACATCAGTGCCAAAGTATTCGCCAAGAAGTTACTAGACATTTATACCAAGTGTGGTATTCCGGAAATCGTTCAGAGTGACCGAGGAACAAATTTCAGGTCAAAATTGTTTCAGGACGTGATTAAACTATTGGATGTGAGACAACAATTGTCTACTGAGTATCTCCATGAAATGAATGGGACATAGGACTACCTTTGATTTTGTTTGAGATACGCAATGCTTACCAAGAAAGCATGGGATGTAGCCCAAATGAAATGGTGTTTGGATGAGAAGTAAGAGGACCGATTAAAATGTTGGCAGAAAAATGAAAGGCTGGAGAGGAAACGCCTGGGGAATATGTCAATAACTTGAAGAAAAGGATCGGCGAGAAAAGAAAGTTTTCCATCGAATACCTGAAAACAAGCCAAAGAAAAATGAAGGAAAGGTTCGATATGAAAAGTAAGGACAGACAGTTTGCGGAAGGACACCAGGTTCCAGAGGACAGACAGTTTGCGGAAGGACACCAAGTTCCAAGGACTATTCCGGATTTTAGAGAAGATCAGTGACCTGACCTACATTATCGAAACATCAGGAAGAAGGAAAAGCCAAAGAAGGTAAGCGAAAACGAGACTGAAGCTTCACAGGTATGTATGGCGCAAATTATTCCATCTACGGAAGATGACGACGGATATGAGGCAAGGGCTGTAAGCAAAGTGAATAATTTGTCCATCATTAGGAACTGAGAATAGAAATTAACTCATTGGAACAAGGAGCAGCAAGAGGAATTAAGCCGATTGATTAAAAGTTTCCTTGGAATTGCCTCAGACGTCCCGATATGAACCAACTTGACGAGGCATGAGATACACTTTAAGACCACGGAGAGACCATTTACACAATGCACTTATCAACTGTCGCCGTATCACCGAGAAGTCATGAGGAAAGCAGAGGACTATTTGTTGCTAAACGGATTGGCTGAACAAAGCTCTAGCCCTTACAGTTGTCCATGCTTGCTCGTGAAAAAAAAAAAAAAAAACCGACGGATCTTTCAAGATCTGTATGGACTATCAAAAGTTGAATTCGATCAGGATGACAGACAATTATCCATTGCCAATCATAGACTAACTACTGGACAACATTGGACAAGCGAGGTTCGTCTCCAAGAGTTCAATTCCCGGCCGGTCAGAAGCTATTGTCTTTGAGTGTTTTTGCCTGGGGCTCTGATCCCAACATCGGTAAGAGAATCCAAACAGTTATGTATAAAAAATATATGGCTTATTTGAATATGAAAAACACGTCTAAATGTGCATAATTTATCATTAATCGAATGCCAAGTCACAAACATTCCAATTAGCTACGATGGTGAAGATGGGTGGATTTCACTTCTAAGTACAAAAAACCTGAATTTGACAGGTATAAATACAGAGGAATTGTCATTGACTTTTAACTCTCTTCGTGGCTAAGTGGTATGTCACTATTGATACAAGTTTCGTGGACCGGGGTTCGATTCCCGGCTGGTCAGAAGCTAGTTTTCTTTGAGTGGTTTCGCTTGGGGCTCTGATCCCGAGGTCGGTAAGAAAATCCAGACATTAATGTATCAAAACTATATGGTTTATTTGAATACGAAAAACACTTCTAAATGTGCTATATATATATATATATATATATATATATATATATATATATATATATATATATATATATATATATATTACTAGCTAGGATATAACTCTAGTTGGAAACATAAGCTGTTATAAGCCCAATGTCTCCAACCGGGAAAATAATCCAGTGAGGATAGGAATATATATATATATATATATATATATATATATATATATATATATATATATATATATATATATATATATATAATGTATTCCTGTTATGCAAAAACATAAATTAATCTGATGTTTACATCATTTTTCTTTCAATGTAAAGCACAAAACTCGCTTACAGAAAATGGTCTCCTCTTCATCCAACTTGTATTATATCAAATTCACTGTTTGCCTTAAGTCGATATTTACGTTGTAAAGTAAGTAGATGTCGGGGTTTTTAGATTTGGATACGAAAATATTGGATGGACCTAGAATTTTAAATGTAAAAAGTGGTGACATGGTACTGAGAATGTAGAAAAAGAAGAAATAGATGTCAGGATATTTGTTTTGACCAGGACACCTACCACCCGTTGAGATACTACTTCTGGTGAGTTACTGGGTCCCTTGACTGGCCAGACAGTACTGCATTGAATCCCTATCTTGGGTTACGGCTCTTTTTTCCTTTGCCTACACATTCACCAAATAGTCTGGCATATTTTTTCTACCTTCTTCTCTGTCCTCATACACCTGACAACATTGAGATTACCAAACAATTATTCTACGCTCAAGGGGTTAATTACTGCGCTGTAATTGTTCAGTGGCTACTTGCCTTTTGGTAAGGGTAGAAGAGACACTCCAAAATCAAACCATTGCACGCGAGTCTTGGCTAGTACCATAGCCTCTGTACCATGGTCTCCCACTGCCTGGGGATAGAGTTCTCTTGCTCTAGGGTACACCATGTTATACTATTCTATCGTATTTCTCTTCCTTTTGTTTTTATGAACTTTTATAGTTTATATAGGAAACATCTATTTTAATGTTACCATTCTTAAAATATTTAATTTTATTTGTTCATTATTTTAATTGAAGTTTATTTATTTCCTTGTTTCCTTTCCTCACTGGGATATTTTTTCCTGTTGGAGCCCTTTGGCTTATAGCATCTTTCTTTTCTAATCAGAATTGTAGCTTGGCCAGCAATAATAATAATAATAATAATAATAATAATAATAATAATAATAATAATAATAATAATAATATTCAGGGTAAATGTTAAAACTTTAATGTATTTTGCTAATTTATAATCTAGAATTTTTATTAATGAACGATGAATAATGGGAATTCAGAAAAAGAAATCGTACCTACACAGCTGTTAAATTTTTCCACTGTCATCTATATAGATATCCTTATATTGAGATCAATTTTAAAAGTAGGGATGTCGTTGACAAAAAAAAAAAAAGATATTTTGTAAAAAAAAAAATAATTTATAATAAAGAACGAGGAATCGTGGGATATGAGAAAAATACAAAATTACCTTTAAAGTGTTTTTCTCTTTATCATGTTTTTTTCTAACTTCAAACGATAAAATCATTGTTTACTGGTAATTTTCAAAACTATATGTACCGTTTTAAGGAGAACGAAAGACAAATTCTATTTACTGAGATTTTTATTGATGGGAAACTTCTTGTAAGAAATTGTAAAATCTGACAAAAACTAGAAAAAATGTATTCATATATGAATTTTAAACTTGTTTTATAGATAATCTGGTAGTAAAATGTGCTCCTCTAATGATCAATATCATTTGTAGTAAGTCTCATTACAATAGCTCTAGTAATAATGGACGAGATGGATTTTGATATTTTAATTTTTTGTTTTCTTTAATAAAATTTATAGTAAATATCAGATCTCTTTACAATTTTCACAGAAAAAACCTCTTTATACACACAGACAGACACACCCATATATATACATATATATATATATATATATATATATATATATATATATATATATATATATATATATATATATATATCGGGAGCCGGCAAATTCATCGACAACAATTCACCGATAACAATTCACTGACAACAATTCACCGACATACACAATTCATCGAATATACATTTCACCGAAACCCAGGTAATCCTTCAATTATTATATTGGGAAAAGAAAAGGTTAACAATTATTATGTGATTTTTATTGAAATAAAAGTGTTATCAAGAATAGCTAAGTACAATGAAAGTGTAAAAATGTTTATTAAAAAAAACAATAAGTGAAAGTACAATAAAGTGCAATAAAAGTGTCCAATTATTCATTAAAATAAAAAAGAAAGATTATGAGCTACTGCTCTCAAATAATCAATAATACTCGTATAAGAATGATAATTATCAACAATCTTCTTTAACCGTTCAGAAGAACAGCGATACTTCTTTCTTTGTGGTTGACACGAGTTACCAGCCGAATATTGGTCGATTTTTACATTGTTAAAGTTTTGCTCTTTTTTCAGAATTTCCAAAAATTTCCATATATTAGGATGGTGTCCAGCTACCTGAGTTTCAAATGCTCTATGCCACCCCTCAAGTGCATTATTTGTTTTGGGGACAGAATTTAAAACGTCTTCATAAACATTCCACATCATAAGTTCGTATCTCGGCGGTCTACGGCGATTTCTTCTATCAGAGCGGCCTATCCACGTATCTTCAAGATAATCCACAACATTTTGTAATTCTGGTGAAAACACGTCGTTATTACACAATAATTCAAATGAAGCAACAACCATATCAACGGGAACAAATGCTAATGCTGGTTAATAACGTACAAATATTACTATCCGTTTCTCAGTGGGACCAGAATCAAATAATAAAAAGTTTTCACCTCTGCATGATTTCGTATATTCGTCTGTGAAAGACAAATCACTACTTTGAGGTTTTGGAAGTTTAACTGCTGCTGCTTCACTGTATCCTACAAGTGCATTCGAAATGAGGGCATGAGGTGCTTGTGTAGTTGATGTAGCTCTTTTACGTACGTTTTCCATTACTTTTTGAGCTTCGCCTTCAGCTGCATCACATACATGATTATATTCTTTGATTTCTTTCACAATTGTTGTCGATAAATTGTTGTCGGTGAATTGTTGTCAATGAATTTGCCTAGACCCATATATATCATATGTAAATCTTATTAAAATCCGGTGATAAATCGTTATAATTCGATGTTCGGCATCTACTCCCCTTAAACATAAAACAAAACAATGATGAAATTTCAGAAGTAGACATATTAATTGTTGTTTAGAGCCAATGTCTTTTTCACGAGGAGTAAATATATGAAATTTTTACATTCCCCGTCTCTGAATTGCTATTCCTGATCAGCATGAATCACAATAAACCTATTTGGAATTTAGCCGGATGAAAAGTAGAAGTAAATTTTCGATTTCCACTCGAGTTAATGGTCCAAGTCTGGTCTGCATACTAAAAAAAAAGAAAAAATAATCCTCTCGGGTCCTCTTCTGCAGTTTTAGAGAATTTCAAACTTTTACTCAGCCTTAAAATCTCTTGGCTCCATAATGCATTTTAAAACACCCTCAACATCTGCTGCTTTAGAAAAGAGAGGAAAAGAGATAAGAATTCCTGTGCTTATCTTTAGAGAAAAATTATTCTAGTCTTTCTATCTAAATAATTTCCATCCAACCCGTTAATTTTTCATAACTCTATGATTAATTATATTGCTTGTAATTTATTAGAGTCCAGTTCACTTAACCATTTTGGTTATTTTTTTTTCTGTTGTAATGAAGATATAAATCGAGTAAAGCTATGTTATATATTTCTGCAGATGATCGTAGTGCAAAGAAGAAATTATCATTTTGCCACGAAGTCGGATAAATTCCATGTCATTCTTTAAGAGAAAAATATTGTTAATGGACATTCGGCTGAAAAATAATTTTCTTTCTATAATCAGAGAGAGAGAGAGAGAGAGAGAGAGAGAGAGAGAGAGAGAGAGAGAGAGAGAGAGAGAGAGAAAGGCAAGCAATTATAACAAAAATAATAGGAAAGGCTCCGGCAAAGCAACAATGGAAATGTAAGGGAAAAATGGTTTAGGATTGAATACAACTCTCAGGAATAATTGAAGGGGAGAGAGAGAGAGAGAGAGAGAGAGAGAGAGAGAGAGAGAGAGAGAGAGAGAGAGAGAGAGAGAGAGAGGGGGTCTTGATAAATGAAGTCAAAATCGTATGTTAGAGCGCACACTTAAGGAAATTCACACACTACTATGTGTGTGTGTATTTATATATATATATATATATATATATATATATATATATATATATATGTATATATATATAATATATATATATATATATATATATATATATATATATACATATATATATATGTATATATATATATATATATATATATATATATATATATATATATATGCGTGTTAATCCTGTCGTTCAATTATTCATACGAGTGAATAAATCTAACATTATGAAGTGAGCTTGAGGTTCAGGAGACATGTTATGTGAAAACTTAGTTACTTAAAAGCACAGAATAACATATCCTTCATAAGGAATTTCAAGTACATTAATGAACTAGGGTGATTTATTAGGAGTATTAATTATTAATCATTCTGGCCCGCTCCACATGATCGGATTGAATCCGCGCGGTTTTTATCCGTGCTGATTAGAAATCAATAAAGATCAAAGAGGCACTTCGCATGCTGTCTGCTCGGAAGGATTTCTGAGCGATAGTAATTTAATAACTGTGTGCACTGCTAATCAGTGCGACCTAAGAGGCCGCTCGGGAAAAATATGCTCGTGTGAAGCAAGCCTCTCTTATCTGCCCCCGAAAAAAAATCGTTGCCAAATCGCAGTTGTCAATATAATGGTTACAAATACTGATTAACATTCTTTCAGAAATGAGGGTTGCCGAGTGAGGCATTCTATCCCTTTACTTACTCTGTACGGTGACCTTGGCTACAGTCATCTGATTTCTGGAAAGGGGCAGAGCAAGCATCTGTTCCGTCTTCAGACTCCTGAATTTAATTTAATTTTCTTGTAATTGCATTTATGCAAACTTAAATTACTTCTGGAAGGGGACACAGAATCATTCCCATGTCTTCGCATTCTTGAATTTGATCAAGTGATCTAGGAATTACATTATTTTAAACTTGTAACGTTATATTCTCATCCATTTTTTTTCCTTGAAGCAACCGACTTGGATTTGATTTGATTTCCATGAAGAGACACTCGTACAAAATCTCTCGTCTATTCTTGTTTGGAAGTTATTAAAAAAGAATAGTTTGCATCCAGTATCTTACCCATTCATATCTCTGGCAATAGAATATCCTTTTGCCTGTTGTGGAAACTCAAGGATGATTTGACATGTTTCTCCATACTATTCACATATTTTGTCAAGTTTTTAATAAGCCATTTCTTTTTAGATACATAGAATCCTTTAGTAGTTTCTTTTTATAGATATTTTAATTTTGTAATCCCATACCGGTTGAGAGTATGCTGCTTGTATTTTTAGACAGCAGTTCAATAAAATATCTATTAAGAATTCTTTTACAACCAGATAAGAAGAAAAATCGCCAGTAATAAGTACTAATAAAGGCAAGCGGCTTTAGAGCTCCGTTTTATGCTATGATTTTCAGGTTTACTTTTATCACCTTTGGTTTGTTCTAGTTATGATGTTAGAGAGAGAGAGAGAGAGAGAGAGAGAGAGAGAGAGAGAGAGAGAGAGAGAGAGATCTTCAATACATTACATTTTTGAATTATAATACTTTTTAATACTAGTGATGTAAAATTATATTTTTATTGGTGCCCTGAAGTAGTAGGAAATACAAATACAAAATACATACGTTAACGAAATGGTTGGCGTTGAACTTGCCTTAAACGTGGCACTCGCACCGAAAAAACGAACCTCGTATCAGAGTCAGGCTTTAACTTAGAGTATTACAATGTTTAAACTTGACGGGCAAACTCACATAATTTCGGGCGAATCGATTCAAAACCTTCCGGAAATTAGGCTCATGCTGAAAGCTCTTATTCCCTTGATTAAAATAGTTTGATTACTATTGAAAAAGAATCTCTTGATTAGATAACTTCGCTCCCTCATTTTCTTACTATTTCTCTCGTTATTTGAATTTTGTTTGAATTTCAACTGCAATAATGTTAAGGATGCTAATAATTATGATGATATGTATCGTATGCAAATACATTTACCCTTTTTTCAATACAAATTTGAATCCATGTGAGATAATCACTCATGCATGGATGTGTCTCCTATTTCGAATTTCTCTTCCATTAATGAATTGTAATTTTGATATATTCCCCTTTGGAATATATTGCTTACTCTTGCATCGCTCCTAGACTCGCATTTCATTATCTTTATTGGAATAGATATGAGACTAAAATGACACGAGGATTAGAGTCGAAGTAGTAATCCGGAGCGTTTAATAATTACGTATATTAACATGGAGTAATTTAATAGATATCTGTCCTTTTAGTGAGTAGTATTTACAGAAACAACAATGTTAAGAATTGCATTTCTAATCTGTAGGGTTGTTTATAATAACGAGTGAAGTCCTTACGTTGCTTTTATTCTAAACAAATCTATGCAAATTTTATTTTTTTATGCGCAACAACAAATATCAATGTCAATTTATTGTAACACTTACAACAATGAAATATCGTAAATATTTCCGTGTGAGGAAGGGAATATTTAGGAATTCCAGTCACCTCGCCTCTCAGTTACAACATGACATCCCTCTCCACAATTGGTGACCACTGGAGGACATGCTCCCTCCCGCCAACCCCCTCACTGCTGTGCCCTACTGTTTGAGGATGCTGCCCAGCGACCCTGACTCTTGGACACACGTCTCCTCAATGAAACTGCTGCCCTTAGCCAGAGGAAAAGCCAAAGTCCAATTTCGCACCAAGGGCCTGACTCAGTTAAGCACCAAACCAGACTATGTTCTTGCAGCGTTCCCCGAAGACACTTTCCCGGAAAACTCCGATTGGCTTTGCGAGTAAAGGTACATCCCAATAGCATACAACGCCCTTAAAACATACCTCCTGGAGTGGTCCTCGTATAGCCAAGTTTTTTCAGCTCTTTCACCAACCATTAGAGGACCAAAAGGCATAGCTGGCCCCCAGTGAAATTACCAGTATCGCTTGCCTGCAACCTGCCGCAGACGGCTCTACTTGTAAAGTGAACCTACTTCATGCCCTTTGGGTACAACGCTCACCCAAACCTGTACGCTCTGCCATACCCAATGTCAATATTTTGAACCTGAAGGACCGGATGACATAAGTCGATGCCCTTCTGGAAAGCCACTTCATCACCTTCAAAACCTCTATCAGGACACAGACGGCCACCCTGTAACGTGCAAGATCGGTGACAAAGCCACCCATCACACATCACTCGCTCATTCCCCAACCAATGACTTCTACAGCCACTTACTCCCATTGGTCGCAGTTATGCTACTACCACTCCAGATTTGGGGTTGCTACGGAGAAATTTGCAAACGGTTGTCAGTGGACAAAAAACATGTAAGTAGGCCATCACTTATGGCATTGGCCTCCCCTGTCACTAATCTCTTCTTTTTACATGATGCATGTATGGGCGTTTGATTTTTGGTAGACAAGAGTGTTTGCTGTTCTCTTATGCCAAGGAGACACTACTGGTCTAAATCTGTCGACGTCCGCCTGGTACATGCCAACGGATCTTTGATACCTGCTTACGGTTACGAGAACCTCACATTATCGTTTGTCAGTGCCAAATATCATTGGAAGTTTCTCGTTGCTGACATCACATTGCCAAAACTCCTACTCATCCACACGTCTTCAACCACCCCCTACGACCTCATTCTCCACATCAGCGCACCCTCAAATGCCTACGCCCACCTCCTCACGGCATGCTCTGAAGTCTTCCGTCCAGAACTTCGCAAAACGCCCACGGTTCCTTCTTAACACAGTATTTATCACCATATCAAGACAACGGGGCCTCCAGTGGTTGCCAGATACAGGTGTCTGGCACCGGATCATTTGGTAGCTGCTAAACAAACGTTTGCTGAAGTAGAAGAAATGGGCTATCCCAAAAGGCCTTATGCCCATGGTTGACCCCATTGCACATTGTCCTGAAGAAGGATGGCTTCCTACACCCTCGTGTGGATTACAGGTGCCTAACCATCCAGACAGAACTGGATCACTACCCTCTCCCAAATATCACCAATGTGACCTACATGCAAATAGCAAAGGTTTTCTCCATTCTCGACTTCCATAAAGGGTATTATCAAGTGATCATGAACCTAGAAGGCATCCACAAGACTGCCATCATCACCACCTTCGTTACATACACCTTCAATTACTCCTGTTTTGGCCTCCGTAATGCTGGGGCTACTTTTCAACTCCTCATGGATGGCATCTTAGGGACCTCCTCAACAGTGTCAGTTACATGGATAACATACTTGTGTTCTCTTCCACCAAAGAGGAACATCTCTGTCACCTACCCATTGTGCTCAGCCACCTACACCAGAATGGTAGGACAAGTGTACATTTAGTGGCAATAAAGTATCATTCTTATGGCACCCCATCACTTCTCAAGGAGTCCCTCATCCTGAGAAGGTATCAGCCTGTCAGAACTTCCCCACGCACTGGGCTGTCATTGTGCTGCAAGAATTCTTGGACATGATGAACTACCATCAACATTTCCTGCCATCCATCACTGCCACTCTTGCCCCCCTCTATGCCTCCCTCAGCGACAAGCCAAAAGACCTGAAGTGGCGTCACCTTCAAGAAGAGGTCTTCTGCAACGCAAAGAATGCCCCATCAACTCCTGCTGCTGTCACTTTTCCCGTGCCACATGCCCCTCTCCTTTCCACCGATGCCAGCCACGTTGCTATTTGTGCAGTACTCGAGCAGGTGGTCCATTGGCCTTCTTCTGTTGAAAATAGTCCATGGAGGAGTCCGGCTACTCAACCTTCGTCATTTGCACTGACTACATGCCTCTGGTGCACGCCTTAACTCAGCACTCCGACACCTAGTCCGCCCATCAACATCAATATCTCTCTGCCATGTCTGAATACAGTTGCACCCTCCCATTGTTGATGTCCTGTCAAGGAAGACATTGGCCTTCATTCACCTAGGATTAAATTACAACACCTTAGTAAAAGCCCAATGAAAAGATCTAGAGTACCAAGCATGTAGGACATCCTGCAGATCCCCTGTTGGGAAGATGTCTCTCTCGACGACTCCAATGCCACCCTCCTCTGTGACATCAATACTGGTAGACCTAGTCTATGGATACCCACTCCCATGCCCTGACAGGTGTTTGATGTCATTCATCGCCTCTTACATCACTCACGCAGATCTACTGTACAGATACTGAAGACTAAGTTAATTTGGCACGGCATCACTAAGGATGCTAAAAATTAGGTCCCTACCAATACATCATGCCAAACTTCAAAAGTACAACCTCAGCGGCAATTTGCCCACATTTACGTTGACATAGTAGCCCCCTACCCACATCACAAGGACGTTGTTACCTATTACGGTCATCGACCGCTTCACTCATTAGCTTGAAGCAATTCCCATTGAAAGAACAACGACCGCCTCATGTACTTTTGCCTTGAGCTTAGGATGGATAGCAAGATTTGGTATTCCTCAGCATATCATCTCTAAATTGTAGAAATTATTAGAAAATCTCTTGGATATCACCCTACATCAGACAACCTCCATCAACCCTGCTGTCAATGGAATGGTTGAACGTTTTCATCGCACCCTCAAAACAGCTTTGATGTCACGCTGAAAGGACTCCAACTGGTTTACCCAGCTCCCTGGTTCCTCCTTAGACTACGAACCATTCCTAAAGAAACCCGAGATGTCTTGGTAGGTGAAATGGTATATGGCCACACGTTGGTAGTCCCTGCCGAATTATTTCCGTCTGCAACCTCCTCTGACAGTCTCCAGTGCCTTAGTCAGGTTGTGGGAAAATTTACTCCATGCCGGCAGACTTACAAGCCCCCAGCTAAACAACATTTACCAACATATTTGCACATGGGAACACATGTTTTCCTCCGCAACGACACTACCAAGCCACCGCTAACGCCCCCTTAACACGGGCCCTTTCCTTGCGATCTGTTGTAAGCCAAATACTTTCTGCATCAACATTCGTGGCAAAGAAGACTGGGTTTCCATTGATTGCACAAAACCTATATATCTCCTGCCAGATGTCCTACCTACAGTACTCCTCTCAAGAGCAGGAAGCCCTATTTCACATGTAGGCCTATGTCATTTTTAGGGGGAAGCCGTGTACCGCACATGTTTTATAAACCCTTGTACACTGTAAAGCTTTTTTTTATTTTTTGTCTTATCACTCACCCTTCCCTGCACTGTTTAAAGACCAACCTGTCTTATTATGCTAGCTCATGTTCTGATTTGTTTGAATTTGTGTGACGTTCTTGCTTGCAAATCGCTGTATATCAACCCAAGGATTGTTTAATAAATTTCAGTTGCAATTACCTCGCCTCTCAGCTACAACCTAACTGCTCTCTCGCTCAACCACAAACAGACGCGAGTGGAAGGTCATGACTTGGGCATTTGTCCTGCAGTGGACTAGCTATGGCTGATGATGATATGTATGTTTAACAATGCATCTAAAGAAAATAAGGATACAGCAAGAGAAGAATAAAGACATGGAAAGGTTATGCCTTTTGGAATGAAAAATGCTGCATGTACTTTTCAAAGGCTCATGAATAGGATAATTTGTGGTTTGGAGGGAGTGGAAATTTATATTGATGACTTGGTAATATATAGTAATGACTGGGATACCCCCATGTTAAGGTTACGTAAGATTTGTGAAGCCCTTAAGTCTGCAGGGTTAGTAATTTAATTGTGCCAAGTGCGAATTGGGCCAGGCCAAGGTTTGTTATTTGGGTCACGAGGTTGGTTTAGGTCAGGTGGCTCCGAAACAAGCTAAATTCGAGGCAATTATAAATTTGAAAAGGCCTGGTAATGCTAGAGAGGTAAGAAGAGTCCTGGGCATGACGGGTTATTACCGCAGATTTGTGCGTAATTAATCTGATCTTGCTCAGCCTCTTACTAGTTTATTAGAAAAAGGAAAAAAGTTCTTGTGGTCGGATCAGTGTGAAGAATCTTTTAATAAACTTAAATCAGTATTAATTACTAACCCCATTTTGACTTCCCCATATTTTCAGAAGCCTTTTATTATAGCAGTAGATGCCAGTGACGCCGGCATTGGAGGTGTCCTTTTTCAGAGAAACGAGGACGCGGTTTATCCTGTGTCTTACTAAAGTAAAATGCTTCTGGTGGTGGAAAAACGTTACTGCACCATAGAGAAGGAAGCTCTTTCTTTGGTCCGCTCTTTTAACTATTTCAAGCCATACGTGACAAATTTTTCTTTCCCGGTTGAGATATGGACGGACCACAATCCTCTGGTTTTCATCGAGCGGATGAAGGGAGCAAACCAGAGGATTTTGTGCTGGGCCCTTTTTCTGCAGGAATTGAATTTAGTTATAAAACTTGTTAAAGGGACTGACAACAAAATTTCTGATACCCCTTCTAGAATTTGGTGTGCTTGCCTGATCCTTCTCATACGCCGCCTTGCTCGTTTCTCCATTGACGTTGTATGGAAAAAAGTTGTTAGGATGTAGTTCTGTTTAAATAATAGTTTTGTAGATAAAGTTTAGGAGGTTTCTTTGAGAGGCATACACTCCTGTGTTTTATAAAGGTTTCCCTAAATTAATTATTGATTTGTCCCGATATACTAAGACTTTTGATTGTTATAATAATATATATGACTTTTTGGATTATAATGCCTGTGTATTGTAAGTTAAGGTATATGTCTGTGGGATTACCTGTAAGTTTATTTAGGTTTAGTTAGGTAGGTGTTTCCATAGAATTGGAGACTTTTGACGAAGTACGGTAATTTTGGACCTTTAAAAAATGGTAAGCTATATAGAGCTTTTGGTTTGTATTCTTTAGGGGTACTTTCTGTTTGGTTTTAGGTTTATTGTTCTGTTATTATACTTATGGTTCTTACTTTACAGGTGCAATTCCATTTGTATGTATAAAAAAAAAATTATTTTTGTTTAAATTTTTTTTTTTTTTTCTTCGGGGAGGAAGGTAAGTATCAACGTAATTTTCCTTTTGTTTACGTCAGTCTTGTTGCTGTATTTTTGTCTGATGTAAAATTAGCATAAGGTTTAGTTAATAAGGCTTCAGTTGTAAATGTAATTTTTTTTTCTTTGAAGTGCTGTTTTAACCTCCTCCCCACTCGCTCAAAGATTTATAAGTGTCTAGTTTAACGCTAGTTTCTTTTCTATGTTTTTCGAGTCCTTGGTGAGAAGAGACATTTGTGTTTATGTGTAAGGAACTCGATTGTGTGAAGACAGTTCGAGCTTGCCACTCCCCTGACCTACTGCAGCAGCTAGCTTATGTGAACATTTTTGAGGATTGCGACGCCAATGTTTGACGGCTTTAAGCAGGTGCATTTCGGCCACCTTCGGTGATTTCCAATTCCTGTGTGTTCTCTTCTTCGGTCCTCGGCGCTGACGTAGGAATCCCGGCATTAAGGTGGACGCGGAAAGGACACCGCCCTCAACGCATTTTAGAGATCCTCGACATAGGCAGTTGAGGGAGCTTTGGAGCTTTTGGTGACATGTAGGGAGGTAGTTGTTAGGTAGGAAATATTTTTCTACCTTTTCCCAAGTGTTTTCGTTTCCGCTGACCAATTTGCCGTTGGGTATTTTTTGTAAACACTGACCTCTCTTATCGTGCATTAAGAACTTGCACCACGGCCTGACAAGGGTCGTAACACCCTCAGAAGGATATTGGAAGTTAAATGCCCGGACAGGATTAGAAATGAGACTGTAAGAGATTACTCGAGTGCCATATATGGATGATATCATGATGAGGGGTAGATGGAGATGGTTTTGGCATGCTCTTGGCACTCCCCAAGAGGTATTAGTTCACCAAACGTTCAGCTGGGCTCCACAAGGCACTAGAAGAGTTGGAAGACCCAGGTCTACATGGCTGAGGACTATAAAGCGCGAAGTAGGAGATGATGAATGGAGAAGCATTGAATTAAAAGCTCAAGATAGAGACGACTGGCAAATCTAACCGAATCCCATTGCGTCAATAGACTTAGGAGGAGATGATGAGGATGAGGAGAAATATATATATATATATATATATATATATTATATATATATATATATATAATGTTCTTTAGGTAATATCACTTATATTACAGTAGAGTAATAAAAAATGAAAATACTATATAATAAATAAATCAATAAGGGTATTCGTAGATCAGTAATTCCGTATCATTAGTCAAGCGTCCCTCCCGGGAATGCTTAGAGCAAAGCGACATAAACCAATTATTAAAACTAAAAAATCTAAAAGACATCCAAACAATAACAATTAACATTGGTCCCGAGGCAGCACCACTGACATATCTCTAGTTTCGATTCAAGTTATATTCTCAGTTGAACACTGCCAGGTGGATAGGCATTGAGGGTGGGGATGGGGGTGGGGGTGGGGGATGGGGGGGGGGGCAGTGGATGAGCATTGAGGGTGGGGGCTGGGATGGGGGTTTAGGGAGGGGAAGGTGATCAATATGGTTGGAGAGGCGCAGAATATGGCTAGACATTGTTTCAAAGTTACGCAAGGATTTGGTGTAAGTTTGATATAATTGGCTTGTATTTGTGCACATTTTCAAAGAAACACAACCCCAATTTTAGAATATCATATTATTATTATTATTATTATTATTATTATTATTATTATTATTATTATTATTTTTATTATTATCATCATCATTATTATTTTTATTATTATTATTATTATTATTATTATTATAAAAAAAAAAACTTAATCGATGGCTGAAGGCTAAGCCAAGGATTTGATAATCAAGGTTTCATAGAAGAGAAAAACCGAATAAGAAATATAATTAAAGGCACATGACAATAAAAGATGATAAAAAGTTGAGTAAAATAAAATATTCACATTAAACAGTAGCAATGCAAGTTAGAAAACTAAGATATTGGTGTAATTTCAGTATTAGTTAATATCTGAGTTTTACAATATAATAAATGAAAGTCATTTCAGTTGATGTAGATATCAGCTATATAAAGAAATCAAATCACATGGGAAAACAAAGTTTTCAAGAGAAAGATTTATAAAACGTAGTGAGATCATAAACTGTATTTTGTGATTCAAACAAATCATGCCAGTGCTGTTATACATCAGACATTCGTATATGTTCCTGCCGTTTACTCATATTATTATTATTATTATTATTATTATTGTTATTATTATTATTATTATTATTATTATTATTATTATTATTATTATTATTATTAACTAAGCTACAACCCTAGATGGAAAAGCAGGATGCTATAAGCCCAAGGGCTCCAACAGTGAAAAATAGCCCAGTACGGAAAGGAAACAAGGAAATGAATGCATTACAAAAGAAGTAATACTGTCAAAATAAAACGCCTTAAGAACAGCGACAACAATAGACCAGATCTTTCATATATAAACTATAAAAACAAAAAAAAACAAGAAGATAATTAAGATAGAACAGCTTGCCAAAATGTACCTTAGAGCAAGAGAGCTCTAATCCAAGACATTGGAAGGCCATGGTACAGAGGCCATGGCACTACCAAAGATTAGAGAACAATAGTTTGATTTTGGAGTGACCTTTTCCTAGAAGAGCTGCTTACCATAGCTAAAGAGTCTCTTCTATCCTTACCAAGAAGAAAGTAATCAGTGAACAATTAGTCCAGTAGATAACCCCTTGAGTGAAGAATTGTTTGGTAATATCAGTGTTGTCAGGTGTATGAAGAAAGAGGAGAATGCGGAAAGAATATGACAGACTATTCGGTGTATGAGTAGGCAAAGACAGAATGAGCCTAAACCAGTGAGAGCTATCCAGTCTAGTACTGTCTGGCCAGTCAAGGGACCCAATAACTTTCTAGCGGTAGTATCTCAACGGGTGGCTGGTGCCTAGAGGTTGCAGGTTGAAAGATGAAATAATAAATCAAACTATACAAATTTATCGATCTATATATATATATATATATATATATATATATATATATATATGTATATATATATATATATGTATATATATATATATATATATATATATATATATATATATATATATACATACTACTGTACGCGACCCGTCAACAATTACTGCTAAATATCATTATACAAGCACACGGACACGTGCACAGATTCAACCCTTCCCACCCCTCCCTATTTCCTAACTACAACATGGCAGTTTTTAGCAAGTTGTGGGAGATTGTGGTTTCTAAGTGTATTTCTCAGGATAACCCCTTACACATGGGTCTGATTATTCCCTCTTCCTTCTTCCGAGGGACGGGTAGAAGAGACCGAGTAATGATACGTCTGGTATGAATGAAATATATATATATATATATATATGTATATATATATATATATATATGTGTGTGTGTGTGTGTGTGTGGGTGTGTGTGGGTGGGTGTGTGTGTGGGTGGGTGTGTGTGTGTGTGTGTGTGTGTTCTGTATATACATAGCCAGACACGTTGCTTTATATTATATAGGGAATAAAGTGTTTATTTTATAATTTATAAATGATTATGCAAGACCATATACTGTAAATGTATAAATTCATATGGAGAGAGAGAGAGAGAGAGAGAGAGAGAGAGAGAGAGAGAGAGAGAGAGAGAGAGAGAGAGGGAGAGAGGGGGGGGTGGCTTCACTGTCAGTAAGACGTCCCTCAGATCAATGAGCTAGACATAGGATCATCCAAGTCAACCCACGCTGGGTTTGGATGACCCTCAAATGGGTCAACCAGCCTTTGATGGCATCATCCACTTGATGTATGATACTTAGGTACAACAATACGTTATGATTAACACAAGGAGAGTCATGTGAAATTCCAGTTTGATGGTATATAGGTCATTCTGCTACCAAAAGCACCTGCTACCTTCCAATAAATCTTTCCAGTTATAGCTCGCCACCAAAACAATAAACCGATATTCCAAAAGATTGATGTAGATTAAATCTGATATCAATTTTTCAACAGAGCTAAAAATAAAAAACATCAGTTGTTTCCCATAACTATGGAATGATGTAATCCCACTTAATGATCTGAAAATAAATTCGAAAACAAGAACGTAAACAGCCTCCAGGAGTTAGTAGGTTGGATCCCTCTCTCAGGTTACGGCTCATTTTCTCTTTGCCTACACATACACCAAATAGTTTGGCCTCTTTTCCTCTGTCCTCATACACCTGACAAGGCTGAGATTACTAAAAAAATCTTCAATCAAAGGGTTAGCTACTGCAATGTACTTGTTTAGTGGCTACTCTCGTTAAGGATAGAAGAGATTCTTTAGTTATGGTAAGCAGCTCTTCTAGGAAGAAACTCTAAAATCAAACCATTGTTCTCTGTTCTTGGATAGTGCCATAGCCTCTGTACCACGTTCTTCCTATCTTGGGTTAGAGAGCTTTTGCTTGGGGATACACTCGGGCATGCTATTCTATCTTATTTCTCTTCCTTTTTTTTTTTCTTTTGAAGTTTTTATAGTCTATATGTGAAGGATCATTCTAGATTAATGTTGTTACTGTTATTTTGATCGTTTATTCTTCTCTTGTAGTTTATTTATTAACTCATTTCCTTTCTTCACTGGCCTATTTTTCCCTGTAGGAGTCCTCGGCCTTATAACAACTTGCTTTTCCAACTGTGGTTAGCCTAGCTTGTAATAATAATAATAATAATAATAATAATAATAATAATAATAATAATAATAATAATAATAGTTATTATTATTATTTTTATTATCATCAGTATTATTATTATTATTATTATTATTATTATTATTATTATTATTATTATTATTATTATTATTACAAGTTATTATTATTTATTTCCTTTCCTCACCGGGCTATTTTTCCTTGTTGAAGCCCTTGGGTTTATAGCATCATGCTTTTCCAACAGGGGTTGTAAATTGATAAATAATAATAATAATAATAATAATAATAATAATTTAATTACAGGTGTACACGGTAGAGCACAGACCTGCGCTGCGGCAGCTTATTTCTCGACCTTTTGCTCGACCTTAACCTTGACCTTTGACCTAAACATTTGTTAATTGGTGTGGATTTTCATACACTAAAATATGAACCAGTTTTCAAGTCTGTGACGAGGACGTCCAAACTTATGGCTGATTACATGATATGGACGTTTTGCTCGTCTGTGACCTTGACCTTTGACCTTCCAAAATTTAATCATTTACAGCTCTTTGCATAACTGTCTAAAATCCCTGCAAGTTTCATTACGATTAAAATTGTGGCCGTATGGTTGATGACCGGAATTTGACCTTTTGTTTGACCATGGACTCGACCTTGACCTCCGACCTTAACATGTGTGCATTTTCATACACTCAAATTTGAGCCAAGTTTGAAGTCTCTGTGACAACTGCTTCCAAACTTATGGCTGATTACGTGAACTGGACATTTTGCTTTACCGTGATCTTGACCTTTGACCTTAAACCACTTCCAAACTTATGTGTGATTACGTGAATTGGACATTTTGCTTTACCGTGATCTTGACCTTTGACCTTAACCTTACAAATTTAATCATTCCCAGCTTTTTACTTAATAGAAAATCAATGCAAGTTTCATTACTCTACGATTAAAATTGTGGTCAGGAAGGTATTCACTAACAAACACACACAAGCAAACACAACCCACAAACAGAGGGTAAAACAGCTTCTTTTCAACTTTGTTGACGGAGGTAATAATAATAATAATAATAATAATAATAATAATAATAATAATAATAATGACCGAAAGTAGAGAAGCCAAAACACATTCAGGAAAACTCTACGAATACATTTAACAGGAGAATCTGAGCACAAATGCAACACCTGGATAGCTGGAACATAAGGGAAAGGTTGTGGGTATGGTAGAGTCTAGGAAGTAAGCATAACCCCCTTTATAGTAGTGCCCCAAAACTCCCCCTCGGAATCGGTAGGATCCCCCCCCCCTTTTTTTTTTTTTTTTTTTTTGCTAGAAGAACGTCCAACAAAGCCATTTCACTTTCCAAAACACGGCCTCGTATTTGAGGCTGGGAAATAAAGCCCCTCTGATGAAACTACCTAATATAATGCTCTCTATTTCCGAGTCTAAGGGGCCAAAGCAGCTAAGTAACTCCATTCCAGCTGAATATATAGTTGTAATTAACTTGTCCGAAATGGCTAAGAGCGCTGACTTATGTGTGAGGGGAGAAGAGGAGACGCGGCTGGAGGACGACAGGGGGAAGAGGAGTTCTCTCTCACAGAGAGAGAGAGAGAGAGAGAGAGAGAGAGAGAGAGAGAGAATGGGTGTATACAATACCTGTAATAATATATGGTCATATTAGCGTCATTATGCAAGAGACTTAAGCAATAATTGGAGAAGAATTGCAGGAAAATTATTAAAATGAATGAACGTATTGAAAAAGAGATGACGGTGAAAAAAAGGTGTTGGGACAATTTATAAATTGAAATTCATTCACTGAAGGCAAGGATTTTCTTGTGCCAAGGAGGGTGAGTGGCTTTGGGTTTGTGATTGGGTCATATCAAATAAATTGTTTCACATAATCAGTAAAACCCCTTTAACAAGCAATAAAAATTAACAAAAAGACTTTATTCTAAGACCATTTCTTTTTCCGTGTGAAGTCCATTTTTCATCTAGAGCGAACGACAACATATTATGAATGCTATAAATATTATTAATAGTATTGTTATAACAAAATAGTTATAACTAGCCAAGCTGCAACCGTATTTGGAAAATCTAATGCAGGCCATACATGCAGAAGTCTGGCGCATTGATTTGACCGTGATCGGCACGAACGCGCCAATCCTCAACGTGTATGGCAGTTACACAGGCAGACCCGGCTCGACTATAACCTGTCCTCTCATCCTGTCAGCATCAGGGTTATAACCCTGGTCAACATGTTTGACCGGACAGGCTAGTCCTGCCGCGATTGGCAGTATGCCCCGCCAGTCTCTTGCGTGTGTGGGCAGGGACTAGCTTGGCGACTGGGTTGACTCGCCTTTTTTGACACTTAATGCCATACTTTGTCCCTTGATTGGAGCACTTTTTATAATACAATGATAAACCGATTGTATTTCACAATCTTTTGACTTATTACTGCATTAATACAATTTTTTGGCTTTATCAATGTTATATTATAGAATATTGCTCTTTCTCTCTTTTTCCAAACTATATATTCTCTGACAGTAAAGTCAAAAGATTAATGAGGGTACTAATCCTGCACAGGTGGCAGTGGGAGGAGATAGTAGAGAACTTTAGAGGATTAGTCCTGGTCTATGATTAGCGAAGCGTTTAATCCAACTTATCTCCCTAGATACAACCCAGCGGATCAAACATCATGTTATAAAGATACTTTTAAAATTTAAGCTATTTTTTCTTCAAAGAGAATAAATTTTCTTCAAAAGAACATGTAGGCATCACTTTGTCCTGCAGTTTTTTATTAATTTCACTTAATATGATCATTTGCTCTCTTCTCTATCGATGATTTTTGTCCATGCAAACAAGCACAGAATGTGTTCATTTTAGTGTTGCTAATGTTCTTATAGTATGTTGTTTTAATTGTTCATTACTAAATTTTTAGTTTTTTTTTTTATTCCTTTCCTCACCGGGCTACTTTTCCCTGTTTGAGCCCTTGGGCTTACAGTATCTTGCTCTTGCAACTAGGGCTCTAGCTTAGCTAATAATAATAATAATAATAATAAAAATAATAATAATAATAATAATAATAATAATAAAATCATTCTAACTGTATTTTTGGTAAATACTTTGATATTCCAGAGTTTAGTCAATTTGAAATGTTAACCAGAACAATATTTCATCCATTAACTAGAGAATGATAATAATAATAATAATAATAATAATAATAATAATAATAATAATAATAATAATAATAATATCATCTCAACCCATATCATACTTGCTCTGTTTTTCGCTGTTATTAGTTTTAGTGTTATCTGTTTCTTTTATCGTTTGAGTATATTTATCTCATGACACATTTGGACTCTTAGATTAAGAGAGATAAACGGAAAAGGTGGTCCTATAATGACTTCAAGAGAAATATGTACATTAACACGTAGCGGACAAATCACCACCATGTAGAAGCAGAGTGAGAATGCTTATCACGTTCTCTTTATATTATTTCAAGTCAGATTTCATAGATTTATATTAAGTAAAAATAAAGTAAAAAGTACCAAAACGTGGTATTTCAAAATTAGATGTAGGCTACCAATTTTACTTGATACCCCGTAATGTAGTACCAAAAACGTAACCATGTAAGCCTAATCCTGGGTGCCCAATCCTCTTGAACTAAGCAGGCTAGTCCTTAGCGTGTGTGGGCATTTTTCACAGGATAGGACCGCCGCTCCAGTCCATAAGGACAAACCGAACGCGCGTGTATGGCCGGCTTAAATGAAGAATAGATTTTAAAAGAGAAATCACAAGAATACATATATCAAAACTTAGATACCAATGTTGAGAAAATAAGTAACATATAAACTATGTAAGTAGACATGTCAACTTATTTTTTTTTAAAATCATTTGCTCAAAGTGTGGATTTCTGAAGTTGCAATGATTTGTCTTTTACATTGAGAAGATCATTCCACAATCTGATCACAGCCGAAATGAAACTCCTACTATAGACTACTGCGTGGCATTAAGTCTTGATGATGCAGACCATTAACGATATATACAGTAGGTCCTCGGGTTACGACGGTCCCGACTTACGCGGTTTCGCCGTTACGAACGCGCCCCATAAAAATATAAAAATAATATTAAGCGTCGTTCCGTCTTACACCGTTAGCGTCGTAAGCGATGTAAACAATTGCAAACTAGTTTCTAGCGCGCGGTGGATGAATACGCTTTGCGGTGGTTGTGGGCGAGGAAGACGGCGTCGCTCAGTTCCACTCATATGCCATTTTTGGTTGTGATTGCCTGTTCTTTCTCTCACGTGTTTGATCGTTTTTTTGAACTTTTTACCCTTCATTATGGCTCCAAAGCGCAAGGCAGATTCTTCTGATGGTAGTGCATCGAAGAAAAGGAAGGCCATCACCATGGAAGTGAAATTAGACATTATTAAGCGGTCTAAAAACGGTGAAACGCCAACGAACATTGGCCGATCGCTTGGCCTTAGCCGTTCGACCGTGGCTACTATCCTTAAAGATAAGGAGCGCATTGTTGAACACGTAAAAGGATCTGCTCCAATGAAAGCAACAGTGATAACGAAACAGCGTAGTGGTTTAATTATCGAAATGGAAAGGTTATTAGTGCTTTGGTTGGAAGATCAAAATCAACGGCGTATTCCAGTGAGCTTAATGGTTATTCAAGAGAAGGCTAAAAGGTTGTTTGAAGCGTTGAAAAAAGAAAGGGGGGGAGAAAGTGAAAGTGAAGAGTTTTCGGCTAGTAGGGGTTGGTTTATGCGATTTAAGGCTCGGGCCAATTACCATAATCTTAAAGTGCAAGGTGAAGCTGCTTGTGGGGATGAGAAAGCAGCAAGTGAATTTCCTAAAGCGTTGGCTGAGATAATTAGGGAGGGGGGTTATTCTGCTTATCAGGTGTTCAATGCGGATGAGACAGGTTTATTCTGGAAGCGCATGCCTAACCGCACGTACATAGCAAAGGAGGAGAAGTCAGCACCCGGTCATAAAGCAGGCAAGGAGAGGCTAACTTTGCTTCTTGGGGGAAATGCTGCTGGCGACTTCAAACTGAAGCCCATGCTGGTCTATCAGGCTGAAAATCCAAGGGCACTCAAGGGAATTTGGAAGAGTCAACTCCCAGTCATTTGGAAGGCAAATAAGAAGGCATGGGTGACACTTGCAGTGTTTGAAGACTGGTTTATCAACCATTTTGTACCTAGTGTGGAGCGGTATTGCGCCCAAAAGGGTATCCCCTTTAAGGTGTTGCTATTGCTGGACAATGCCCCTGGACACCCTGCCCAGCAGGGAGACTTTCACCCTAATGTGAAGGTGGTTTACCTTCCACCTAATACCACGGCCCTTTTACAGCCTATGGACCAGGGAGTGATTGCTTCATTCAAGGCCTACTACCTCCGAAGAACAATTGCTATGGCATTACAGGCAACTGAAACGAAGAAGGACTTGACTCTGAAGGACTTTTGGAAGTCCTACAACATCCTTGATGCTATTAAGAACATTGCTGATTCCTGGGAGGAGGTGAAGGTTACAAACATGAATGGTGTTTGGAGGAAGCTATGTCCTCAATTTGTTAATGATTTTCATGGGTTTGAGGACACAGTTGACCATGTTATCAAGAACATTGTTGCCCTGAGTAAGGAAACCGATTTGGAGATGGAGGTTGATGATGTTACGGAGCTGCTAGAATCTCATGGAGAGGAGTTATCTGCTGGGAACTTGATACAACTGGAGAAGCAGATCATAGAGGAAGAGGAAGAAGCCCCCACCCCAGACCCTAAGGCTTTCACAAGGCAGGGCTTGTCAAAAGGTTTTGCCGAGATACAACAAGCATTGGCAACTTTCGAGGCTCAAGATCCCAACATGGACAGGTTCACCAGGGTTTCCAGAGGTGTCATGGACTTACTGCAGTGTTATAAGGAGATTTTGGATGAGAAGAGGATCCTCTCTGTCCAGTCTAACCTGGAGCGGTATTTTAAGAAAGTAGAGAGAACTGCACCCTCTACATCAGCTGCCTCTACTACTCCAGATTTGCCTGCAACAGAGCCTCTACCATCGACCTCAGCTGCCTCTATTGCTACAGAGCCTCTGCCATCAACCTCAGCTGCCTCTGCTTCTCCAGCTTCTCCACCACCTCTTGTAGGCTCTTCACCTCCAGACTCGCCTGCCCCAGCTTCTCCAGCATCTTCTGTCTCACTTCCAGAGAATCCTGATTCACCTGCCCCAGTTTCTCCAGCATCTTCTGCACCTTCCTCTCCACAATAAACCAGTCTCTCCGTCCCTTGCAACATCCCTTCCAGTGTGCAAGCCAACCATAGGAATAAGGTAAGGAATTGTTCTCTTTTTTTTTTATTGATATTTACTTTAATTCATGTGGTAAGGAATTGTTTTCTTTTTTTTTATTGATATTTACTTTAATTCATGTGGTAAGGAATTGTTTTCTTTTTTTATTGATATTTACTTTAATTCATGTGGTAAGGAATTGTTTTCTTTTTTTTTTATTGATATTTACTTTAATTCATGTGGTAAGGAATTGTTTTCTTTTTTTATTGATATTTACTTTAATTCATGTGGTAAGGAATTGTTTTCTTTTTTTTTATTGACATTTACTTTAATTCATGTGGTAAGGAATTGTTTTCTTTTTTTATTGATATTTACTTTAATTCATGTGGTAAGGAATTGTTTTCTTTTTTTATTGATATTTACTTTAATTCATGTGGTAAGGAATTGTTTTCTCTTTTTCTAATATTGTTTTTATGTCATTTGATACATTTTATTATAGTACAGTATACAGTAATACTTTACAGTACAGTACAGTACGTATATTTATGGTGTTCCGACTTACACGGAAATTCGGGTTACACCGCGTCTTAAGAACGGATCAGCGTCGTAACCCGAGGACCCCCTGTACAATGTTCTGGGAAAACACACTACTCATGAAACTGAGTATGATCATCCACAAACTGTAAGCACAACATTAAAAAATGTAATATTTACTAAAATATTTTAATTGTAGTAAACGATAGCAATATTCATTCTGTTTCTACTAAACTGAATAAAATACGTTTTTGTAAATAAGGCTTCTTTTTTTAAAATATAATATAACTGATTGACGTTGCTAATATGAGGTATTAAAAAAAAATAAATAAATGTGATCTGTTTTCACTCCAACTTGCAGGAAGCTGCAAAAGATTCTGTGTAAGAGGGCCGTTAGGTTGTATCTGAGAGGCGCGGTAACTGCAACTAACTTTATTTCACTGGATCATGATTTTATATACTAGACATTCCGAGCAAGAATGTCACAAAAATCAAATAAAATAATTCATGAACAGTCAGGCTTAAACAGATTTTTATCAGTGCGAGGGAAGAGCGATATATACAAAAACAGAAATACCTTACAGTGTAGAGTGTGTGTGGAACGTGTCTTACATGGCTCTCCCCCTAAAAAACACATGCATGTGAAATAGTGCTCCCTACTCTGGAGAGCCAAACTGTATGCCGGTCATCTTGCAGGAGATACGCAGGTTTAAGGCGATCAATGAAGACAGTCTTCTTTGCATCGAATATTAGGTAACAACGCCTTCATTGTTCGATGGATCATGAGGAAAGGGTCCTTTTAAGAGGGTGTTATTGGTGCTTTGCTGGTGTCATTGCACAGGAAAACGTGTGATGCCTTGAGCAAATCTGTCAGTATGTGTGGGTTCACGGGGTTTTGTAAGTCTGGCAGCATAGAGTAAATTTTCCCGCAACATGACGTAGGAGCTAGAGATTGTCAGAGGACGCTATCGACATGAAAAATTCGTCAGGGATGACAAACGGGTCGCCATATGCCATTTTAGCTTCTGAGATATCCTGGGTGTCCTTAGGCGTGGTCCTTAGTCTTAGGAGGACCCAGGGAAGCCAAATAAACCAGTTGGAGTCAGTGCATCGGGACATCAAAGCTGCTTTGAGGGTGTGATGAAAAGTTTAAATCTTTCCGTTGGGTGCTGGGTTGTAGGCAGTTGTCTGATGTAGGGTGAAGCCCAGGAGATTCGCTAACAATGTCCACAATTGAGAGGTAAAAGTGGTACCCTTGTCAGAAGTAATATGCTCAGGGATACCAAATCTCGCTATCCATCCCGAGAGTAAGGCAGATGTACTGGAGGTGTACATTGCAATTTGCATGGGAATGACTTCAGGCTAACGAGTGGAATGATCAGTGAAGGTAAATGAGTAACGACGTCCTTATGATGTGGGTAGGGGACCTACTACGTTGACGTGACTGTGAGTAAAACAATGATGAGGCTGAGGAAAGGTGCCCACTCCTAAAGCTATGTGTCGATGTACTTTGAAGTCTACCATGAAGTACAGGTGTTGACCCAATCCTTATCATCCTTAGTAATGCCGTGCCAAATGAACTTCGTCTTCAGTAGCTGTGTAGTAGAACACGAGGGATGTAAAAGGTCGTGAATGAAATCATACGTATGTCGGTGTATGTGAGCGGGTGTCCACGGTCGTGGTCTACCAGTACTGACGTCACAGAGAAAGGTGGCATTGGACTGTTCTCTACTGAAGAAGGACAATAGGCAGGACCAAGCTGTTGACCACCTCCTCGAGTACTGCACCAATAGCGACAGCACTGGCATCAGTGGAGAGAAAGAGGGGTGCATGTGAGACGGGAAAATTTAGAGCAGCAGCAGTTGATAGGGTATTCTTAACATTTCAGAAGGCTGCTTCTTGAAGGGGACGCCACTTCAGTACTTTTGAGTTGCCTTTGTGGGAGGATTATAAAGAGCCAAGAGTGTCGGCAGTGCCTGGCAAGAAACAGTGATAATAGTTGATCATGCCCAATAATTCTTGCAGTGCTTTAATGGTCAAGGGCGTGGGAAAGTTCTGAACGGCTGCTACCTTCTCGGGGAGGGGTGGACCCCATCGAGAGGAATCTGTTGGCCCAAGAACGAAACTTCATTGTTGCCAAAGGTACGCATGGCCTACCGGACTACAAGGCAGTTCTCATGTAGGTGGTCAAGCATGATGTGTAGGTGACAGAGGTGTTCCTCTTTGGAGGAAGAGAACACAAGTATGTCATCCACGTAACATACACAGAATGAGAGGTCTCCTAAGATGCCATAAGTGAGGCGTTGAAAAGTGGCCCCAGCATTATTAAAGCAGAAACAGGAGTAATTAAAGGTGGATGTACCGAAGGGGGGCGGATGATGGTGGTCTTGGGAATGTCTTCTAGGTTCATGGGCACCTAATAATACCTCTTCAGGTGGTTGAACTTGGAGAAAACCTTCACTTTGAGCAAGTAGAAGGTCATGTTGGTGATGTTTGGAAGGGGGCAGTGATCTGGTTCTGTCTACATGTTTAAACACCTGTAATCCCCACATGGACGCAGGGAACCACCTTTCTTCAGGACGATGTGTAAGGGTAGTAACTGTAGGCTTGAGGCCTTCTGGCAAAAGCCCATTTCTTCACTTCTGCGAACGATTGTTTAGCGTCTGCCAAATGATCCAGTGCCAGACGCTTGAATCACTGAGGGCCCCGTTGTCTAGACATGGTGATAAATACCATGTTTGGCGGGAACCGTGGGCGTTTGGTGAAGTTCTAGAAGGAATACTTTCTGATACGACAAGAGGAGGTGGGCATAGGCATCCGTGGGTTCACCGATGTGGGGAGCGAGATCGGAGGGGCCTAGTTGAAAAAGTGTGTATGGGTAAATGTCTGCTTTGACTAACCATCGGTGAGTGCCATCAACCAGGAGGTGGTAATGTGAGAGGAAATCCGCACCGAGGATTGGTAATGTGATATCAGCGATGAGAAACTTCCAGCGATATTGTACGCTTCCAAACAACAATGCAAGGTTCCCGGAACCGTAGGTGGGTATTGCATATCTGTTGGCAGCTATCAGGCAGACGTTGGAAGATTAAGTCACATTACGCCGTGTTCTGGAGAGTGGCTGTGGCGGCATAAGAGAACGGAAAGCACCCGTGTCTACCAAAAATCACACGCCTGTACCTGCATCATGTAAAAAGAAAAGATTAGTGACAGGGGTAGGCCACCGGCACAAGCGATGGCCTGCTTACACGTTTTTTGGCCACTGACAACCGTTCGCAAATTTCTTCGCAGCAATCCTGAATCTGGAGTGGTAGTAGCGTAACTGCGGCCGATGGGGCATCAGTAAGTGGCTGTGCCATGTCGAGTGGTGGCTATCTGTGTCCTGCCGCTTTCATGTCATCTGTGGTCGATATTTAATAGTTGTCCTCTTCGTCAGGAGTGCAGGCATCAATGTATGACTTGGAGGTGGTGAAGTGGCTGTCCATAAGGGCTTCGACTTTGGTCATCAGTTCCTTCATGGGCAAAATATTGACATCGGGTATGGCAGCCCATCCAGATTCGGCTAAGCGTCGTACCAAAAGGGCACGAAGTAGGTTCACCTCACGAGGAGAGCCATCTGCTACAGGTTGCATGCGAGGGATACTCATCAGTTCCCTGAGGGTAAGCCACACCTTTTAGAGCTGAAAAAGTTTGGCTATATGGGTGGTTCGCGATGGTGAGGACTGCTCCAGGGGGTATGTTTTGAGAGCGTCGTACGCTATTGGGGCGTCCTCTTCCTTGCAAAGCTCATCAGAGATTTCCAGGAAATTATCGTCGGGGATCGCTACGAGAATATAGTTTGGTTTGGTGCTTGACCGACCCCTTGACGCAAAACTGGACTTCAGCACGCTGGAACCTGGCGAACGCTTGTCTGCTTGTGAAGGGCGGCACTTTCATTGAGGCGGTGTGTGCCGAAGAGTAGTAGGGCACAGCAGTGAGTGGGCATGCGGGTGGGAACACACTCCGCTGGTCACCAATTTGCGAGCTAAGAGTTAGGCTGTAACTGAGAGGCGAGGTGAATGCATCTAAACATTATTAAACAATCATCCAGTTTATATACAGGGATGTGTGAGAAAGAACGTCACAAAAATTCAAGCACAACAGAACACGAGCTAGCATGATAACACAGGTTGGTCTATGTAACAGTGCAGGGAAGAGAGAGTGATAAGATAAAACTTCAAAACCATTACAGTGTACGAGCGTGTATAAAACACGTGCGGTGCATGGTCTTTCTATGCCAGTCTATACCCGCAAATTTTCTTAGTTCGTCTATTCATCGCCTTCTCTTCCTTCCCCTGTTTCGTTTGTTATCTTTAGGAGTAGTGTTTCTCTCCGGGATTCCCGACATTTTTCGAGGTTTAAACAATCTCGGAATTTTTCTCATTGTACCACTTTTGGAAATTGGAATGAATGGTCATTCTTTTGGTGGTAGTAGTAGTAGTAGTAGTTTCTGCTGAGGATTTTGTTGTTGTTAATGATGATGTGACACAATGACGTGTTTGTGCGTGAGAGAGAGATTATTCCATTGGGTCTCTCTCTCTCTCTCTCTCTCTCTCTCTCTCTCTCTCTCTCTCTTGATAGCAAAATTACTAATTACAAATTTCATAAGGAATGGTCTAATGGTTATTATTAACCAAGTTGAAAATCATTAAAGATTTCGCACTAAATATTACCTACATATAGTGTCCTAAAGGCCACTCTCTGGAGGTAATATCTAGTACAAAATTGGTAATGATTTTCAATTTGGTAGGTACCCTTTATTTTGAAGTTGATAATGTAACAAATGTTAAACATAATTTTATATCAGTAAAGGTAAAATTAAGGGCACTGTGTGTAGGTAATATTTAGTGCGAAATTTATAATGATTTTCAACTTAGTAACAAACCAGTATGTTTTGCAATTGATAATAAAACGAATAGGAACACAATTTTATATCAGTAAAAGTAATATTAATTTTACGGAAATTCTAGAACTGATTCATGAATAAGCCGCTTTAAGTAAAACACTGACTATCCACATCAGCATTTATCAAAAACTTTATATTTTATGGTACATTGTGATCCACATTTATTAATATTATGTATTTACGTTTTCATATTATAATCAATTATCAAATGAAAAGCTCTCAATCGGACTGAAAAGTCAACAGACATCAAACCTTAAGGCTTTGCCGGGTGAACAGCTAATTAAGAAAGAATTAAAGAGAGAAAGACATTAAAGTCACATGAGTGTACTCTCAACATCTCATGCAGATAAATCGAGTAAAAGGGTAATGGAATACCATAGTACAGTGGATATGGGACTACTTGAAAACAATGGTTATATGGTTAAAAGCCAGAGTAACCTTGAAAAAAATGAGTCATAGGGGCAATTCATAAAAAATAGACATCTGGAGAAATCCCGGGATTAGATGAAATTTTATCCCGGAATCACAGGACAAAGACATCCTCTCAAAATGAATTATATTATTCATAATGCCCATTTACTATGTGTCATTCTCATTATATGCCCTGCCCATGTCCATTTCTTTTTCTCAAATGTTGCTGGAATATCCTAATGTATACCTTAGTTTGCTCTGGTATTAACGTTGCTCTTTTTCTGTCTCTTGTTATCCTCATTATTATTCTTTCCATAGCTCTCTGAATTATAATTAACTAATGTTCGAAGGCTTTAGAGGTTTAAAGGCCATTCATGAATGGCAGGGGCAAGCAACAGTGACATTGCCCTATAGAGTAGGACAATACCCTAGAGACTGACCATATATATATATATATATATATATATATATATATATATATATATATATACATGACCAGCGCCCAAGCCCCCTCTTCTCCAAGCTAGGACCAAGGAGGGACAGCCAATGGCTGCTGATGACTCAGCAGATAGACCTATAGGCTCCTCCAAACTCCCCATCCTTAGCTCACAAGGATGGTGAGATTACAGCGACCAAACAAACTGTCGAGTTTGAGCGGGACTCGAAACCCAGTCTGACGTTCACTATTCAGGGACGTTACCACATCGGCCACCACAACCCTACGCTTTAGTAAGGCTTTAAATTTCTGATACATAAGTTGATACTAGTAAGACCATGTGATTAGATATTTTTCTTTTCAGCGAAACTTGCATTTTACTTTTCATAATCCCATTTTCTTTACCAAAATATCTCCATCCCCTTCTTATCCTTCTTTTAAATTTCAATATCATATCCTTGGGAAACACTTACTGTCTGTCTTAAGTACATATATTCATTAACAATCTCTTGTGAAAATATGCACACATCTTTGAAGAAACCCAGTCGGACAATTTTCGGGACTTCAACTCATCCATTTTCTATTTTCATCTAACGTGTCTTAATTGACTCTCCGAAACTGAAAATACAAGATCAAGTATTTAACAGCCCCCCTTTTAGTTAGATCTAGAATCCATAAATCTAAACGCCTAAGAGTTCCATGGCCTCCTCATCTCTCACCAAGCTGTAATAAGACCTAGTTTCCCCTCTGAAAATATTTACCGTTATCCCAACACTTAAATTTTCTGGAAATCACCTCCCTCCCTACTTCTTAATTCCCTTTGTAAATCCTGTGCTTTAATTGTGCACGGTAAGATTCATGCCTACTACCTGCGTAATTCCAAGCGCAAATCCTTGCAGTTGATTGTGCATTATATGTACTGCGACTTCCTTGAAATTCCCTGGAGGAAACCAGTGCCTGAAAAGGAATTAAATTTCCGAGCTTTGAGATGACCTCTGCAAGATGATGTTTTTCAGCTGATACTGGAGATCATTCAACAACATTGCTTGTCAAAAGATCGTTCAAATTCTGGTGTAAATATTTTTAAAGTATACCTGCATCGTGTTAGTAAGGGAAATTTCGTGTGTGATTTTTAAATAGTGAATGGTCCATGCTTTTTAATTATTATTTTACGTACTTTTAAAGATCATGCTATATTATTCCTTATTTAAAAATTACTGTATTTTCTCAAAAACATACTGTTTGGCCAGAACATAATTATATTATCATTAATTGGGGATCTTTAGCTGTAGCAA
>NC_090743.1:101665702-101673202 GCF_036898095.1 Palaemon carinicauda | reverse complement strand
CTGTAATAGTATGCTAGTAGTAGTAATAAGCCCATCTCTATCTCTTCTAGTAGCATCAACAGGCCAAACTGCACTTACATATTTATAAAATCGTTCTGGAGGGTTAGTTTATGCCTCTGACCTATGTTGTTATTTGTAATTGATTTTATTTTTTTTTTTTTTTTTTGCTTTTTAGTAATGAGTAATTTTCTTCAACTCCGAATTACAGCCAGGGAGTTATTAAGAATAAACCATCAGTAATAAGTTGTGTCACTTTGGCATTTTATGTATTCATAAATTGCAAATTCTATTTGAGAAGTCTATCATATATCCAATTTGGATAACTGATACTTTTGTTATTATCATTATTCTTTTTGTTATCAACCTACTATTATTCATATTGTCATTATTAGTGATATTATTATTACTATAATTACTGCTGATACTTTAGTTAAAGGTTCATGCTTTCAATTATGACCCAGACTAACCTCGATCTCTTAAAGATATGCAGGCAAAGATATAACTCAGCATTGTCTTCGATATAAGAAGTGGGATAACATCTGCGTAATTTTACGCAAACCAGGAATCTTAGATACGATTACCCACTAATTAATTTACCTGTTGTTTGCAGTATTGTGAAAACGATCTCTGAAATGTTAAATCATGTATTTTATAGTCTGGTATGCATTTTTCACTTCATTACTATTATTATTACTTGCCAAACTATAACCCTAGTTGGAAAATCAGAATGCTATAATCCTAAGGGCTCCTACAAGTGATCATACAAAATAAATAAATAAACTACAATGAAAATAAGATATTTAAAAAAAAATGTAACAACATTAATATAAATCTTTCATATATAAACTATAAAAACTAAACAAAAAAACTATAAAAACTAAACAAAAAACAACAAGAGGAAGAGAAATAAGATAGAATAATGTGCCCGAGTGTACCCCACAAGCAAGAGAACTCACCCCAAGACAGTGGAAGACCATGGTACAGATGCTATAGCTCTACCAAAGACTAGAGCTCTAAACAAGGGTTTGATTTTGTAGTGTCCTGCTCCTAGAGCAGCTGCTTACCATAGCTGAAGAGTCTCTTCCACCCTTACCAAGAGTAAAAGAGGAAAGTAACCCTTGAACAATTAAAGCGCAGTAGTTAACCACTTGAGCGAAGAGGAATCGTTTGATAACCTGTTTTTTTTTTCAGGTGTATGAAGACAGGGGAGAATGTCGGTAGAATGGGCCAGACTATTCGGTGTATGTGTAGGCAAAGGAAAGATGAGTTGTAACTAGAGAGAGGGATCCAATGTAGTACTGTCTGGCCAGTCAAAGGACCCAATAACACTCTAGTGGTAGTATCTCAAAGGGTGTCAGTTGGGTTAGCCAACCTACTACCTGTCATCTTTTCTCTCGCACATTGAAAAAATTTGAAACGATGAAGAAACTTCGAAGAGTTTCTGTTTTCTTTAGATCTCTGTTAGAGGATAGACTCTGAATTGCAAAACAGTATTGAGAGGATAACTATCCTCGAGAGAAATCTCAGAAAGGAAGATGAATCCTTCTCTCGGGAGGCATTTTAGACTTCAAGAATACGTTATTCCGAAGTGAAGTAGTGTGGAGTACGCAGGCCATCCATACCTGTATTGATTCAGTCAGTAACAAGTAGATCATCTTTTAGTCTTTACTGTTCGCGTTGATATTGTTTATATTTAGATTTGCTTTCTGGACTATTTAAGTTGGTTTGTTAATACGAGGAAACATCTCTCATCACATCATTAACGTCTTGGTATCTGAAATGGTTATCAATGATCGCATCAATTTTTTTCCGTTTTTATTTAATGACGTTACATGTAAAGCAAGAAGTCGTAGTCCGGTTATTTCAAGGTGCTTTATCTCCCCTATATAGTATAGAGAAATTGTTTGTCCGTATATATATATATATATATATATATATATATATATATATATATATATATATATATATATATATATATATATAATATACTGTATATTTATATACATATAATATATATATATATATATATATATATATATTATATGTATATAAATATACAGTATATTATATATATATATATATATATATATATATATATATATATATATATATATACGGACAAACACTTTCTTTATACTATATAGGGGAGATAAAGCACCTTGAAATAACCGGACTAGGACTTCTTGCTTCACATGTAACGTCATATTATTTATATATATATATATATATATATATATATATATATATATATATATATATATATATATATATATATTCCTGGTCTAGATATTAATCTTTGGCACCGTCGTTTAATTAGTTCATTATGCATGTTGCATAAGATTTTTCATAACTCTGACCATCCTTTACATTCAGATCTTCCTGGACAATTCCATCCTGTTCGTAATACTAGGCAGGCAGTTAATTCTAATAGCCAGGCCTTCTCCATCATGAGGCTCAATACTACACAGTATTCTAGAAGTTTTATTCCAGCTGTGACCAAGTTGTGGAATTGTCTTCCTAATCGGGTGGTTGAATCAGTAGAACTTCAAAAATTCAAAGTTGCAGCAAATGTTTTTATGTTGAACAGGCTAACATAAGTCTTTTTATAGTTTATATATGACATATCTGCTTTGAAGTTGTTACTGTTTTTTGAATGATTTATTGTTAACTTGTTCTCATCATTTATTTATTTCCTTATTTACTTTCCTTACTGGGCTATTTTTCCCTATTGAAGCCCTTGGGCTTATAGCATCTTGCTTTTCCAACTAGGGTTGTAGCTTGGCTAATAATAATAATAATAATATAATAATAATAATAATAATAATAATAATAATAATAGTCCAGTGTAGGACAAAGGCCCTAGACATGTCTTTATTCATATCTGGGATTGGAACAGTTTTCGTCACCACGGTAGCCAGTGCGGATTGGTGAAGATGGGAGATTTTTGTTTGAGCGCTCACAGCAAACCTATCTATTATGGGGGCCCGGATTAGTACCTTATACGCTTGCTGATCATGGCGGTACCCAAACCCTCTCACCAAGTTGAGGTATCCCCACTCAGAAAGGGATATAAATTTTCATACATATATATTTTTCCGGTCATGCTCAGCGGCATTCCCAGACGTATAGTTACTCGGTCTCCCTCCGTCCCTTTGGTAGGGGGTAGAAGTAATAGTCATACCCTGGTGAGAGTGGGTGCATGTGTGTGCATAACTGAAAATTTAGCAGTCACTTTTTACGGGTCGCGTACACTAGTAGTTTCTAACGAACACTAAATCGAGGTCACGTACTAGTATAAAAAAAAAAACTATTTCAAAAGTAAATTCTATAAGTAAATGTACGCGAAATTCATCTCATGATTCTGTGCGAATTGATGAATGATATATTAATTTTCTAATATTCTTTCTAAAATCGATGAGTCCCACGGTATTCCAATTAGACATAGTGCTTGTTAATCTAGCTTACAAAGGCTAATATTTTTAGTGCAGCCTTTCAGAAAATCAACGATATATATAACAAAGAGGGTCTTTACACCTTTGCATCATTAGAAATAGTGAAACGAAAATGGATAGTTATTCGAGATCTGTGTTGTAGATAGAAGACTTATTTTTTTTTTTTTTTTTTTTTTTTTTTTTGTTACTTGGGATGTGAACTATCCTTTCAATCTAATGTCTTTCTTTTTGTTATTAAATGAAAGGATTTTACAATAGTCTGTAAGATTATGTATATGTTATACAGTAATTGCTAAGAAGTCGCTGTTTTGAGTGAATAGTTCTGCTCTACTCAAATTCTGCTTCCACAGAGCACAGTAATCTGTTTGGAGAATTGTTTATTTTTGTTGTTTCGTTGTAGTACTAAATGTGTTAATCATGTATATTGGACTTTTGGTAAATTGTAGTTAAAAGTGTCTTAGTTTTGGTAGTGTCAGAGTTTTCCATCATTTTGTGGAATCATCATTCAAACACATCAATTTGCATTTATTTTTCAGGTTTTGAAACAATGATTTATTATTATATATACCTAATTTTGTAATACGTGTGTTTAGTTAATTGAATTTCTTGATCTTTTACCATGATAACTATTAGTGTTGTACATTCTGTCGTAAACTGTTAATATCCTTACCGTAATTCGTTTTGACTCGTACTTTTTTTATTATTTTTTTTTTCCGAACAGTCCCCTGTTTCCAAACGAATGACATTATCCTTTAGTCCAGTTACTCTCCTAATATTATATTAATAATCTTTAGAATAAAATACAAGCTAATTAATAAAACTATTTCTAACCAGTGCGTCCCAGACAGCGCCAATGCCGTCTAGTGTGTGGCAAATTTCGTGGACTACATTGCAATATTAGAGCTTTCAATGCCCCCCAGACATTATATTATTCTATTGCATTCAGGAACATTGGTTTTTCGAAAAATGTACTCGTCTGAGCTGCTCATTCTAGGTTCTAAGAAACAATTTTGAAACTGGATTGTAGTACATATTAGTACCGAGGAACCTGCTTCTCTCAATCAAGTCCTACTACGAATGATGTCATGAGATTCTGGCCATAAACGTTTATGCCAAGCATTGCAACTTTTGTGGTCAATATGAAGGAATTCAGACTTCGTTTCGTTCGATTGTCTTCTCACCGCTAAGGCTAAAATACCAGATGATGATAAAATGGCCCGTTTTGTATTTGATCTCAATGCTCACCATCGGCAAGGGTTAATTTTTTATCCTGCTAATTGCCATGACTTAAGAACTTTTTAATTTGTCTTCTGACTTATAGTATACACTTAATTCCCCTGGTGTTATATCACTCAAGGTTGGTCCTCCAGTTAAGACGTCTGATCATACTGAATAGCCTGTCTATAATATTGCATACCCTTGTGAGATAAATATAAGATCTCGAACAGATTCGAGTGACAGTTTGAGTGATTTTTTGCCGCGTTTTTCGTGATTTCAATGCTCACCATCTGGGAGGGTTAATTGTTTTTTGCTATGGCTTAAGAGCTTTTGACTTTTCTTTTGATCTAGTATACATTGATTTTCCTGGTGTTATAACATTCAAGGTTGGTCCTCGAGTTGGGACGTCTGATAATGCCTTGGTATTCTTAGTGATTTTTACTGAGCAGCCCGTCATTAATATGTCATACGATAGTAAGATAAATATAATATGTAATATAAATATAATATCTCAAACAGATTTGGGTAACAGCTTGAGCGATTTTTGTATTTGAATTGATCACAAATTTATAAATGGATTGAGTCTGTTGTTTTAAATACAAATCTGGTCAACAAAATTGATGCTTGTCCGTTCTCGTGTGCTGAAAAACCAAATGAAGGACAAACCTTGATTCAGTGAGGATTGTAAACTCAGCAAAGAAGTAAGAGAGTTTATACTTCAACTGGAAAAAAAATAACCATAAAAGATAAATTTTATGGTACAATCCGGGAACATAAATGGTAAACTACAATTAAGTCTCTCCTAAACCAGAACACTATCAATCACTTCCTATTGGAAAAGGAAACCTTTTGGGCTGATGTGTTTGACAGTAAGAGTAGTGAGATACTCGAATTTCCTTATTCCTGGTTTTTCTGAAGGAAGTTTAGCTTTTTGGTCCCTTGAAGGTAAAACTTTTATAGGACCTTGATGCTTATAGAGTTTCAGACCCAAATGTTTTTTTTTCTTTCCCGGTTTTTTATGAAGACAGCTGATTTCTTAGGTTCTAAGTTTTCTGTTAAATTTGAAAGATACAAAGAAGAGGTTATACACTTAATGGAGAATTGGTCACATTACTCTTTTAGGTAAATTGGTTTATGTTAGCACTAGCCCAGTTGGTTATTGCCCAATTTTCATAACTCCCATATTAGCTAAAGTCTTTTGGCAAAACGTCTAAATATGTATGCTGAAGGTAATCGTCTGTTCCCTAGTTTGCAATTTGACTTTTACAAAGGTACTAGAGCGTGTGATGCCCTTCTTACAATTTCTAATCTTCACATAAGGCTCTTGATTATGGTCATGAAATTCGTATGATTGGTTTTGGTTTTAGTGCTGCATTTGATCGTGGTAATCTTGAAACCCGAGTAGGTGAGTCATTTCATAACATTATTGAATTTATAATTAATTGATTCTAAAATATAAAAAAAAAATAAAGTAGCTTCTGATGGTCATCATTGCGACTCTAGGAATATAATATTTGGTGTTATTCAGAGTAGTCTTCTCGTTCCTATCCGCTTCATACTATATACGCATGATGTGTGTTTTGCCCTGAAATCTAGCTAGTTGCATATGCAGATGATGCTGCTCTCTCTATGTTAATTCTAGCTCCAGATTATAGACCTATTATTCCTAAATCCATCAATAAAATCTAGCTAAAATTTAGTGCATGGTTGAAACGATGGGAAATATAATTGAACCCCTAAAATATTCGAATTATGACTGTAATCAGGTCAAGGACAGAGGCTCTTCAACATCCAGATCTTTGCATTGACAATGGACAGTGGCTCTTCAATATACAGATCATAGCATTGACAATGTCTCTTTAACTACATACAATTCATTTATAATTCTAGGTGGTATTCTTGTTTGCTAATTTAATTGTCAGAAACCGATCTGTTTCTTCTTCAGTTGCACACAAAAATATCATCATACGTCTTTTAAGCTTTTTGGTGATCAGTCTATCTTCGGTAATTTTTTTTTTAATTCTTTCATTCTACCGTGTTTTGAATATTGTTTCCCAGTCTGGTCTCCAGCTGATATCTTCCATCATCATTTGTTGGTCCAATACTTGCAATTTATTAAATTCCCAATACCTAATATGATATCGACCTCTAATACCGTCGTTTAGTTAGTTGTTTATGCGTGCTGCAAAAGATATTTCATAATTTTGACCATACTTTGCATTCAGATCTTTCCAGACTGCATCATACTGTAAGTAGTACTAAACATGCAGTCAATTCTAACACTTTTGCTTTTTCCATAAATAGATTTTAACAGTCATACCTAATTCTACATAGTATTCTAGAAGTTTTATTCCATCTGTGATCATATTCTGGAATGGTCTTCCTAAGAGGGTGGTTCTTCCTAATCTGGTAGGTGAATCGATGGAACTTCAGATGTTAACACTTGTTAAATGCTTATCTAATGAACAGGTCTCCTTTCGTAGTTTTTATAAGGCTGAATTATTTAACGTTGATGCTGATCTTAATATGTTCAATATTCTATTTATAATTTCTCTTTATATTCTATACGTTACTTCTCTATTTCCGTTCGCACTAGGTAGCTTTGCTGGAGCCTTGGGGCTTGTAGTATTCTTTTCCTGCTAGAGTTTTAGACTGGCTAGTAATAGCAACAAGCTTTTATAATATGACCCATATGGTATATAGCATCCATCTATATCTTTTTTTTTTTTTTTTTTTTTTTTTTTTTTTTTTTTTTTTCTGGCAATATAGTCTTTTTGGTTTTTCTCAATTTTCTAAACAAGATCAAATTACTCCTTTGAAAATGTCAGAT
>NC_090743.1:101655702-101660702 GCF_036898095.1 Palaemon carinicauda | reverse complement strand
CTCTCTCTCTCTCTCTCTCTCTCATCAAAATTAGAGGATTTTTATACAATGCTCTAAAATAGTGGTAAGTATTAACTTATGAATCAGAAATTTGGAGCCTTACTAAAGCCTTAGAACAGAAGATAGTTACAACTCAGAGCTATGGAAAGAATAATGATGGGAATAACACTAGGCTAAGAGACAGAAAAAGAAAAACATGGATACGAGAGCAAAATAAAGTAGAGGATATTCCAACAACATGGTAGAAAAAGAAATGGACATGGGTAGGACATATAATGAGAATGACAGACAATTTCATTATTATTATTATTATTATTATTATTATTATTGTTATTATTATTATTACTAGCTAAGCTACAACCCTAGTTGGAAAAGCAAGATGCTATAAGTCCAAAGGCTACAACAGGGAAAAAAGCCCAGTGAGGAAAGGAATTAAGGAAATTAGTAACGACATTAGAAGTAATGAACAATTAAAATAAAATGTTTAACAACATTAAAATGTATATTTCATATATAAACTATAGAGGGACTTCATGTCAGCCTGTTCAACATAACTTGGTCACCGCTGGAATAAAACTTCTAAAGTACTGTGTAGTATTGAGCCTTATGGTGGAGATTGCCTGACTATTAAAATTAATTGCATTGCCAGTATTACGAACAGGATGGAACTGTCGTGGAAGATTTGAATGTAAAGGATGGTCAGAATTATGAAAAATCTTATAAAAAATGCATAATGAACTAATTAAGCGATGGTGCCAAATATTGATATCTAGATCAGGATGAAGAAATTTAATAGACCGTAAGTTCCTGTCCTACAAATTAAGATGAGAATCAGCTGCTGAAGGCCAGACAGGAGAACAATACTCGAAACAGGGTAGAATGAAAGAATTAAAATATTTCCTCAGAATATATTGAACACCAAAAATCTTTAAACATTCTCAACAAGCCAATTTTTTGTGCAATTGAAGAAGACACAGACCTAATGTGTTTCTCAAAAGTAAATTTGCTGTCGGGAATCACACCTAAAATTTTAAAAGATTCATACAAAGTTAAAGAAACATTATCAATGCTGAGATCTGGATGTTGAGGATTTAACTTCATACCCCATAATTTGTACCATTTTCCACTAATTTTAGCTAGATCTGTATTAAGGGATTCAGCAACCCAGATCTACATTCAGGCGATGGAATTGATGCAAAGAAAGGAGCTTCATCTGCATATGCAACAAGCTTGTTTTCTAGGCCAAACCACATGTCATGTGTATGTTGTATGAAAAGTAATGGGCCGAGAACACTACCCTGAGGAACACCAGACATAACATTCATATACTCACTCTGGTGTCCATCAACAACAACTCTGTGATCCATTACTTAAAAATTCAATAATGATGCTAAGAAACTACCCACCCACCCCTAACTATTTGAGTTTGAAAACAAGGGCCTCATGATTAACACGGTCAAAGACAGCACTAAAATCAAGGGCAATTATACGAACTTCCTGACCACTATCAAGGGATTTCTGTACAGTATTGGAGATTGTAAGAAGGGCATCACATACTCCAAGGACTTTATGAAAACCAAATTGCAAACTAGGGAACAGATGATTATCTTCAGCAACCTATTAGGACCTTTTGATGAAAGACGTTCAAAAACTTTAGATAATATGGGAGTTATGGAAATTGGGCGATAATCAGTTGGACTTGAGATTAAAGGCCGCTCATGAATGGCAGACAAGGGATAGTGACTTCCCTAGAGATTGACCATATATACAGTACATATGATCAGTGCCCGAGCCCCCTCTCCACCCAAGCTAGTACCAAAGAGGGCCAGGTAATGGCTGTTGATGACTCAGCAGATAGATCTGTAGGCTCCCCCAATGCCCCCATCCTTAGCTCACAAGGATGGTGAGCTTGCAGCAACTAAAGGAACTAACAAGTTTGAGCGGGACTCGAACCCTAATCTGGCTACCACTATTCAAGGACCTTACCACATAGGCCACCATAACAGAATAATAGAATGGGTACCTAGAGATTGCAAAGAAGGAAGGAAGAGAAGAGGATGGACTGACAAGCTAAAAAAAATTGTTCCATGGAATAGAATAGCATACAAAGACCATAAACAGACGGGAGTGTAAGGGTATTTCTGAGGCCTTTGGAATAGCAATATACATGTGTATATATATATATATATATATATATATATATATATATATATATATATATAGATAGATAGATATAGATATTTAGATATATATATTCAAATAAGCCATATACTGTATATTTTTGATACATTAATGTCCGGATTCTCTTAACGACCTCGGGATCAGAGCCTCAGGCGAAATCACACAAAGACAAGAGCTTGTGTCCAGCCGGGAATCGAACCCTAGTCCGGCAAGCTTGTATAGACAGTGACTAAACCACTTGGCCACGAAGATAGAAAAAAGTCAATGACAATTCTTCTGTACTTATACCTGTCCCGGCCGGTCACAAGCTCTTATTGTGATTTCGCCTGGGGCTCTGATCCCAAGGTCGTTAAAAGAATCCGGACATTAATGTATCAAAAATATATATGGCTTATTTGAATATGAAAAACACATCTAAATGTGCAAAATTTATCATTAATCGAATGCCAAGTAACTAACTACCAATTAGCTACGATGGTGAAGATGGGTTGATTTCAATTCTAAGTACAAAACACCAGAATTCGACAGGTATAAGTACAGAAGAATTGCCATTGACTTTTATCTTTCTTCGTGGCCAAGTGGTTTAGTCACTGTCTATACAAGATTGCCGGACTAGGGTTCGATTCCCGGCCGGACACAAGCTCTTGTCTTTGTGTGATTTCGCCTGGGGCTCTGATCCTGAGGTCGTCAAGAGAATCCAGACATTAATGTATCAAAAATATACATGGCTTATTTGAATATGAAAAACACGTCTAAATGTGCAAAATTTATCAGATATATATATATATATATATATATATATATATATATATATATATATATACTACATATATATATATATACACATACATACATACATACATACATATATATATATATATATATATATATATATATATATATATATATATATATATATATATATATATATATATGTATATATGCAGTATGTATATGTATATATAAATATATATATATATATATATATATATATATATATATATATATATATATATATATATATATGTATATGTATATATTCTTACGAAGCTAGTCTAGTGTATATAGTGTATAAATATTTTATTTATGTATTTCATTTGTGTATTTAAGAGGTATATAGATAGCTGGTAAGGTGAGTTCCTCTCTTGTAGGTATAAGTAAATGCATGTAAATCGCATAAGACTTTCGTCATTCATTTCAATGTATTTTTCATTCAATACAGTATATGTAAATATACGTTATTTTTAAGAATTGACTTTCTATTTCATGTATTTTGTTACGAAGTCTTATGCAATCTCGATTAAGTGTGCTGTACGAACCACATGAGGTATGAACGAGAGCTTATGTAATTTTTTTTATGTTTATACGAGGTATTGTGTCATGTTATGTGAGAGATTACTCAAGTCTTATTTTTTCCTCCTGTTTGAAATATTCTTGAAAACCCCAGAGTTAGTTTTATCTTTTTTCTTAATGTTTTGAGGAAGAAGGTGGAGGGAGATAGCTGAGAGAGGATTACCTTGCAAGCAAGGTTTGTTCCCCTGTTTTTTATCTAGTTGGCAACTTAAGCGACGCTACAGCCAGCCCCCAAGCCACAAGAATAATCTATTAAGAAGTATCTAGAATAATTAAGTCAATATATATGTGCCCCTAGGAATGCATAGGGCCAGAAGAGATCCAGCTTGTCCCAATGAAAGAGCATACCTTCTCTCTCTCGCAAGTACCTCGAGTATGTGTCCTTTCCAAAGAGAATGTTTTTTGTCCTACATATATCATGTGTAGTTTGTACAAACGTTAATGAAACTGTGAAGGGGATTACAAATTTATTGTGTTATTCTGTGTGCTGGTATTATCTACATTTTATTAACTGGCCTGCAAGATTTAGGTGAGGGCAGTGAGGTGTATCTATTTTAGCTTAACTGTTCGATTAACAGTTTAACAGTTACTTTTATGTAAATTTCAATAAGAGTTTAATCATTAGTGTTAAAGGTTAACTATCGTCATTAATTATCAAGATTATATATTTTTATTAATTAATTTCTTGTGAAACAAGTGATTGTATAATTTTCATAAGTATTATTTTCTTGTTTTAGTCTAAGGTTTTGTTCAGATTTAAGATTTCAAGTGATTTATTTTGGTGTAAATTCTTTCAAAGTGTTGTAATTTTTTATAGAATATATTTATTTTTGTAAAGTGTGTATTATTTCAATCACTAGTATTTCTTACAGAGCTCTCTTGTATCCCTGTTTAGAATTGAAGTAAGAGGTTGTTTTGAATAGTTCTTAATAATAATTACCCAGTTTGTTTTGAGTGTACCTAAAAGACCTTTGGATATCCATTATTTTATATAATGCCAACTGGGAGTTATATGATTTCTCAGAGCTCGGATATTATTCAAGTGTAACAGATTTATGTAAAAACAAACAGGTGAGTTTGGAACTCAGGAGGTGGGGTAACTTCCCAGCCGTAATATATAATATATATTTTTGGTGCCCAGACCCAGGACCATAATATGTATGTATATATATATATATATATATATATATTATATATATATATATATATATATATATATATATGTGTGTGTGTGTGTGTATGTGCGTGTGTGTGTGTGTGTGTGTGTATATTGTATATATACACTCTGATTAAAGTCGTATTGCTGCTTTCACCTGAATATTTGACTTACCGGACAAAACTGAACAAACTTGTGTTGGTGGGGTCTTAAAACCTTTTCCCCGTCTTGGTTCCTACTTCTTAGCCTTTTGGTTATGAATTCCTGCGTATTTGGCATTTTTGTTCTTCCATTATACTGTTACAGATGA
>NC_090743.1:101648202-101650702 GCF_036898095.1 Palaemon carinicauda | reverse complement strand
ATCTTCGGTGGCACAATGGGTGAAACGCAAATACTGCTTGAATATGTTTCCGGAAACTAAATTCTTTAAAAGTAAAAATATCCTTCCCCTTTTAGCCTTTGTTATTTCAACAAAATACTGCTGTGCCTTCGGTATTCATATTCAGTTTCGGCTCTGTTTGTACAAGCTCGCCTAATAGTTCTGCAAACAAGTCGTAATGTTGCTGTCTCTCGGAGACAACTGCAGTCTTCATTGTAATTGTTGGACGAGTGACACCTTCGCTTCATATGGTTGTATCTTGATGTGTTTGTTTCTTTAGAAATGTCTGTTGCGTAAGTTCTGTTTTGTCTCTATTTTCATTTTGCTAATATTACTGGTTTATTTACAAGTCCATTTTCACATAAATATTTTCAAGATTATTTCTAGATTTATGTTTTGTCATATTCATATTTTCTGAATTTTTATCTACCATTATTTCTAATTTGTTTTTTGTTGGTTATTTCTTTCTAATTTATGTTGAAATTAGCTTTAGTTTCTAAACGTTTGTTCGATGTTGTTCATATTTTGATCATTGATTGTTTTAGTTTATTTCTCGTTTTTTTCTTTAATTGGCATGACGGATTTTTATGAGGCGTATTTTTATTCGGTCAACATTTTACCTCATTTGATATTTTCAATAATATATTACAAATATATTACAATGCATTTTTTTTTTAAGTGTATACTGTAGTCACTTATTGATCAAATTTATGAGTCCTCCTCCTTCTTTTTTATTTTTCTTGTTGATGTTGTTATTATTATTATTATTATACCGTTATAGAAACATAAGTAAGAATGAAATCTTAATCGACTCTAGAATGATAAACCCGAAAAATTTTTACACGTGTACATTTACTATAATAATAATTGTTAAACAGATATGCAAGCATGAAGTAAAGCATATAGTTTTCCATGACGTTAAGATAGATAGATAGATAGATAGATAAAGAACAGGACTGTTGTTTTAAGCTATTTTCTTGAACAGACGTACCAAAGGGACACCTGCTTCCGTTACATAACTCTCCATATCGCTAGTGAATGCAACCTTTCAAAGTTCACGAACTGTACAGCCGTAACTCGTGTCGTTTTGTCACGAAGGCCCTGAAATCGGTCGGCTCTTTACCCCCATATACTTAAGACTTACAACCCCTCATTTCCTTCCCTTGGATTATGGGGACTGGTGGCCGAGCGGTGAAGGAGAGCTTTGCCCTTGGACGTACGGGAGTGCCCGTAGGCCGGAAGGAGCTTTTGATTGAAAAGTACAGGTAGTTTTATGACTGGTTACAAATGGGGCGGAGAGGTAACGAGGCCAGGAAGTGGGAAGAATGAATGTGGTATATTTAATTAGGTTTGTTTTACTTTTTAGTTGACAAAATCTAATGGGGAGGTCTGCTGACGATATTATGTCAGATTGACTTTGCAAAATAGTTAAAAGGCATCAATGACCATTGATCTTATGATGTCAGATACTTACCGATCATTTGTTACTTCTTATAAGAGCTGACACGCTTGTTGAATACCTTTTACACGTGCATTGTTAATGTGTAATTAGACTTTTCTTTTATCATCTAAATAAACTAAGGAGATAAGTATGATAAAGTTAATGAACCACGTTTTTTTTAATATGCTTTATTTGTATATTTTTCAGATCAGGTTAACGATACGGCACAACCAAGACACAACAATGAATTGAAGGACTGGGACATCACCCAAGTGAATATTGAAGCATTGACGCTCAAGATGATCAAATCTTGAGCTTCATTCAGGTAAGTTGCTGAATCTTTATTAAGAGACTTTTCAAATGATAATTAATGTGAATATCTAATAGATATGTCGAGGGGGGGGGGGGAATTCGGAAATGCCAGTTTAGATTTTTCTGTCTTGGACCATCGTCGTATTGGTTCTTTGTACAGTTGGCTTCATTAATTCCGGTACACTGTCGTCTCCTTGGCTTCCCGTGAAGTGTACCGGAACTAATGAAGCCAACTGTTCATCCCAAAGGTGTTTTGTGGACCTATTTTTGCTTATGATTTTTGTTTGTTAACATTATTCATGTATGGTTAATGAATAATGTTACAAATGTTTCCTGAATAACATAGCAAACCATATCTTATATATAAAAGGGTATATAGCACAAGGAAAGGACTTTTTCGCTTGGTGACCCTGCCAATCTCCTTAGTTTTCTTCCACCTTGTATTCACAAGTTTATTCCTGCAGGAGCCTCCTCTTTCTATAATAAATATCCCATTTAATCTATTTTCCTCTATCGATATGTTTTTCGTCCGAGTTTCCAATGTAACATATGAAGTCTTCGTAAAGTGAACAATTTGAATATGGTTGGTGGTTCCCAATCCAAACTACTTTTATAGGGGGGATGAAGTATATAAGAATCTGATATATTTTATTCCAATGTATTATTTTGTTCCCTTTTTATGGGATTTTTATTTTTAGACTGATTGCAATAATTGCAGAGGCATTACAC
>NC_090743.1:101625702-101640702 GCF_036898095.1 Palaemon carinicauda | reverse complement strand
GTGTTGTACTAAACCTTGTGATGGAGAAGGCCAGATTATTATAATTAACTGCATGCCTAGTATAACGAACATGATGGAACTGTCCGGGAAGATCTGAATGTAAATGATGGTTAGGATTAAGAAAAATCTTATGCAACATACATAGCGAACTAATTGAACAACGGTGTCAGAGATTAATATCTAGGTCAGGAATAAGAAATTCGATAGACCTTAAGTTCCTGTCCAACGTATCAAGATGAGAATCAGCAGCTGAAGACCAGATAGGAGAACAACACTCAAAACAAAAACAAAGTAGAATGAAAGAATTAAAACACTTCTTCAGAATAGATTGATCACCAAAAATCTTAAAAGACTTAATCAATAGGCCAATATTTTGTGCATTTAAAGAAGACACAGACCTAATGTTTTTCTCAAACTTAAATTTGCTGTCGAGGATGACACCTAAATTTTTAAAGAATCATGCAGAGTTAAAGAAACATTATCAATGCTGAGATCCGGACGTTGAGGGGCCACTGTCCTTGACCTACTTATAATCATATTTTAAGTTGTGTTAAGATTAAACTTCATACCCCATAATTTGCACCATGCACTAATTTTCTATAGACAGTTATTGTGTCTTTTGACTTACCAGATAGTAATACATTTGATCTAACTCTGGTTACTGCTCATTTTCCCTTACGATACATACAGGGAATCGTCTGGCCTATTCTTTACACATTCTCCTCTTTCCTCATACACCTGACAACACTTAAAATAACCGAAAAAGTTTTCTTCGCTCCTTCGTTTTGCACTGTAATTGATCAGTGGTTACTTTTCACTTGGTATGGGTAGATGAGATTCCTTAGCTAATGTGGTGAGCAGCTCTTTTAGGACACTCCAAAATCAAACCATTGTTCTCTAGTCTTGGGTAGTATCATAGCCTTTGTACTATGGTTTTCCATTATCTAGGGTTAATTCTCCTACTTGAAGTTACACTTGGGCACAATATTTTGTGTTTCCTTATTTCCTTTCCTCACTGGGCTATTTTCCCTGTCGGCGCCCTTGAATTTTTACCATCCTTTTTTTCCAACTAGGGTTGTAATAATAATAATAATAATAATAATAATAATAATAATAATAATAATAAAGTTATTTTTGTATTAACTAACTCTTAACTACCGGCACGTGCAACAAGCAACCCACACATGTTCTTCGATACTACAACCGTTATTGGAATCCACGTAAAAAAGTCGTTTGCTGTAAAAAGCTAATTTAAACTCTTATATTCCCTTTTTATAATCGGCAAAAACCGTTGATTTTAAAAAACACAGTTGTTACTCTTATGTGGTTCCCTGGAGGCCTATTAATATCATTGTCGTCTGTAAATAAAGTTAAATGAGTTGTTTGGGAGCTGCTGTTATTTTCACCATTTTCTCTGCTCCCGCCACAAAGGGCTAGGACGGCTCATAATTTGAGATGAAATAATATGACCCTTGGATTTTTAGGCTATTATAATTTTCCCCGTAGATCATGTACAGCAATTATAACTTTGATCATAAAATTATCATAGTTTTAACAAGTGACGTTGACTGTCGAATATTGGCATTAAATTTCACCGATCAGTACCAAGGGACTTCGTTAGACTTATTTATAGACATTTATCTTCATCAAAATGATATGGTTTAATGGTTTAGTTAGCCTTGCTGTGAATAAGCCATTTCCTCTTAGATTATTCCTAGAGAGTTAAATATTTCGACGGAACAATTTTGGCGTCAGTTTTTTTTTTTTACTAATGTTTGAAAAAAGCCTCCTATTTGCACTTCAGACAATTAAGATTTCTTGTTCAATGTTAAATATTTTGCAAGGTTTTTTAATCATCTAAGAACACCATTACCGTAAAAAAATTTATATCTGGAAATTTCAGTTTTTAAGTTGGAAAAGAAAATGAATATTTGTATGATTGTGACACGAGGATTTAAAACAAAAAAATACTTTTGGCGTCAGTTTTACAAACTTTTCTTTTGCGTGTGTTGCTTTCCTTGAAAAGAATAAAGATTTTTTCTATCTTTGAACTCTTTTCACCTATCTTTTTGTAACCTTATATTTTTTCTTTGTTGTGGAAAAAAATGTTTTTCTAAAACTTTTCATTTTGTCCCAAATAAATTTTTTGTTTTTGTTTTATCTAGCGAATAGCCAACCCTCCAGACACTACAAGCTTTCCTTTGATACCCTTTCTTTCAAATATATCTTTTGTTCAGACATACAGCGTCTGTGAAAAAAGGTTCATTGATCTTATCCAGTCTTTGTTTGCAGCAATTCCATCGTATGAATGTTGACTACGTTATTGAATCTTTTAATAGAGATATAGCTAAAATTATGGGGGATGAAACTGAACCCTAACAAAACTCAAAGTATGATTAAAGGTAGGAAGAGGACAGTTAATTATCTACATACAGATCTCTGCATTGACATTGTCTTTTTAACTATTTACAATTTTAGGCGTGGTTTTTTTTTTTTTTTAATTGCAAAAAATTTATACTTTTGAGAAACACACCCGTTCTGCTTCTTCTTCAATAGCATAAAATTTGGTTTATTGATAAAGTCTTTCGAGATTACTGATGATTAATATACCCTGAGGAAATTGTTTAATTCATTCATTCTACCATGTTTTGAATATTGTTCTACCGCCTGGTTTCAGCTGCTGACTCTCATCCAAATCATTTGAAGAAAAAACTTTCGGGCTATTGGATTTCTTATCCATATTCTGGGTGTTAGTCTATGGTACCGTGGTTCAGTTAATTCATTCTGAATGTTGGATAAGATATTCCATAATTCTGACCATCCTTTGCATTCAAGTCTTCCAAACTCTACCATCCAAGTGCATAGTACTACTATGCATTTCAGACCCTTATCAAAGCATCGGATGTAGCTGAAAGTTGACATATGTATATTTTACAACCACACACAAATTTTGTCAGCATTATCAATAACCTAAACCCGATAGTTTTAATTTTTATAGAGTAAAAATGATCTAGCCGACGCCATGGCCAGTGATAACGAGCCAAGAGTTGATAACATTCATTACGTAAGCAATGTAAACACCTTTTGACAAAATTTTGCCTCGCCCATCCACCAGACACCCATTCACCTTGTTCCATCGGCTCTGAAACCCATAACAGTCAAGAATGGCTAGCAGGATTTGGAATTGCCCCCTTGGTTGCAAAACTGCATTTGTATTACGACTTGCAACTTTATTCAGTCAAGAGAAAGCCCGTGGCCATATTTACTATAGCCTGGATAGGTAATTACTCAGTTTCTAGTTTAAATCCAATGTTTATGGTCTGATTTGTATTTAGCGTAACATGATTATAATACTCGTAATGTCATTCAGGCTTTTGAACATTTCCATTAACTATTCACTATGCCACCAAGAAAGAGAGAGAGAGAGAAAGAGAGAGATTGTATGTAAACAGTCTTTAAATAACTATTTTTGTTAAAATAAGAATTTTGTGCTAAACTCTCCATCAGACCAACGGATCATCCGATATTTTTTTTTCTTCTTCTTAGGCCGTATGACCGTGTTAGCTATGTGTTGGACATGACTGCATTTTGTAAATAAATCAGGAATAGTTTTAGGAGTTTTATTTGTACATCTAATGGGAATTTATAGAAGTAAAATGAACATAATTAATTTATCCTTTAAAATAATTACTACATGTAGCAAAACAAATAGTAGTAAAGATGATAATGCAATGAAGGAATGATACCATACTTTATCTTTAACCTCAACATCGGCAATAACATACCCAGTTGCCATAATTTGTCAGCTTAATGAAATAACCTATCATCTAATGTTAAACTTAATTTCTGAGGAGGCCATGGCTTATTGCACAGTGAAAAAACATTACAAAGACTTTATGAATGGCGGAACGATACATAAATGTGGGGTGGGGTATCTGCTAGCGTAGTAATGCTACTGTAGCAGTAGTACCGCAACAGTAGTATACATGAAATAAACGTTTGGGCCAACTGCTGGGATCCTTGAGGATCATTTAGCACTTCTTAAAACTACTCGAGAAATGAGTTTCTATAGCCAGAATTTAAATTTTCTGATCCAACAATGCCCATGATAGCCTTCAGTGTTATCCTGAATTATAACCAGGCCAAAGTGGGTGGAGCCTCATGAAGTCATCATTCTGACGATAATTATTGGTGAAGGTTTAAAGCCAAAATACGGTACCGGCTATTTTTTTTTTTTTTTTTTTTTTTTACAGTAAATAGGTAGGTAGATAGACGATAAATAAAAATTTCTTGACATTGGATATAGCAGTTATCAAATCAAGCGTGTCTACTACGTTTTTGAAAATTACCAACTATTCCCTACACCTTGTCAATCTGATTGTGACCTATAAAGTAGACTGCAATTTCTTAGGAAACTTATTTTGGGAGTTAGACTAATTGTATTTATTAACATATTTTGTTGGTTTGTTCATTATGACAATTATCAGTGGAGAGGTTTCAGAGTTGATAAAGGTGTACTGCTTTGCTTTCATTTAAACTTTTGTGTCATTGTTAGCAGAGGTATAGCCTTCGTTACGTATAGCCAATCATCGATCGAGAAAGAGAGAAGAAATGCCGTCATAAGTTACGTAACGACTGCGTTCGAAACCTTTTCTCTGAGTAAGTTGGCCCGTCTTCAAAAAACGTCACTTTTACATTATAAGTACCAAATTTATTCGACCTACGTAATGCAGAATATAGTCAAAATTTATGTGTAGATATAATGTGCATTCTGAAGAAGCGTTATATTTATGAAATTCATAGATAAAAAATTATTGCGAAAAAACCGTGTTACAGAAGCCCTGAATCTCATAGTAACACGCTTGAATGATGCCTAACGTAGGTATAGTTTGGTGGTGGTGAGGGGTTCAAAGAGTAGCGAGATTCCTTTTTTTTGTGAGATGGGCTTACGGTTGCAGTCCAGTAAACTCAGACGTATGCGACGGTATCTCCAAGGCTGCAGAACATGGCATACGTGATACACCGTTGCCCCTGTGGCTGCAGGAACGGTTTTGTCATTCGGCTTTTTTCCCTGTATACCATGGAGAAATCAGACAACCGGCTAAGGATCAGTTTGAACAGGTATGTGTCGCAATAGCTATATTATTGTAACCCCTTCATTGGCATGATGACTGATAAGATACTCATAAAACTATATATACCCACCTGTACAAGGAAAAGTGAACTTGTATAATGTGCTTATGCTTACTATACCACAAAGGGTTTTAATTTTGTTATACATGCAGCACCTCAAGCATACATATTCATCTATAGAGGATGGTAAAAGGATACATATTGTTGGAGATGGATTATCTTTATTCCTGAACAGATATGCCAAAGCTTTTTTTTTTAAAAGGCATAAAGAACAATGACGAATTTTGTTTCCAGCCCTGTTATTTCTTTTACTAACCAATAACGCCATGAGAATAATATTACAATATTGACTTATCATCAAACAGGCCGTATGACAGGATTGCGGATGCAATGGGCATGAGTGTAATGGCGGTAAGGATGATGGTGCAGCAACAGCACAGCACCAAGCCTCGGGCCCCAACACCACCACCAACGCCAACTGTGACACCTCCCACAACTGCGACACTTCCTACAACAACTGCGACACCTCCCACAACAACTGCAAGACCTCCAACAGCTGCGACGCCTCCCATAACACCACCCGTCTTCGATAGTTTCTCCGTCGCTGCTATTCGTCGCAAATTCCACACAAAGTTCGCCGCTAAAGAAGTTATAACAATGGGTTCCCTGACGAAGGAGCTGAAGATGTCATGTATCATCCCGGAGGGAACCTCGGACACGGCGGTGTGGCGACTCCTCCATAACATGGAATTCCGCTTTAAGACATCACAGCGGAAGATGTATGTGAGGAAGGAGTCCCTGGACGTCGTGTGCCGGCGGATTAGTGCTCTCCAGACACTCAAGTAACAACGGGAGAACGTTCTGCAAGTGGTTTACGTGGACGAGAGGTGGTTTACCACCAGAATTCACCACAGCAAGGAATAGGTGTACAGCACCCAGCCTGCCACCAGCGACACGTACAGCCGACAAGTGCCGCCCGGGGAAGGGGCGCACTTTGTGGTGGTCGCTGCTGGAACAGTCGATGGTTTCGTTGAAAATACGTTCCTCTGCTTCCCCACCAAGACAACCAGCGATTACTACCACGGCGAGATGAACATGGAGCTCTTCCTTCGCTGGCTGACATCACAGCTCCTGCCATCGCTACCTCACCCGTTGGTACTGGTGTTGGATAACGCACCATATCACAGCCAGCTGACAGAGGAGAGTTGCTGCCCCACCACCGCCACCAAGAAAGTGGATCTCATTAATTGCCTGGTGCAACACAGGCTGTCTTCCCACCACACGCGACAAGGCCTGAGTTCCTGCTCATATGCAAGAGAAACCGGCCACAACCACAATACGTCGTGATAACACCGTTCGTATGTGGGGCCACGAGGTCGTCCGTTTGCCACCAGGTCATCCAGAGCTTAACGCCATTGAATAAGTGTGGGGCCACATGAAAAGATACGTGCGCTCGACCTTACACCGTTTCACATGAGTGGACCTGCAGGCCAGGCTGAACGAGGCAAGGCAGTGTGTCACCCCAGAGGTGTTGGCGGGCGCGGTAAGACGATCCATAAGCTGAGGAAGAGTACTGGTCCACGGACAACATACAACAAAGCGTGGATATTGTCATAATAAACCTCGGCAGTGATGATGAGAATGACTTATTTTTGGAAAGTGACCGAGAGTGAAATAAAATGTATGCTATATTCTCATGTGTGCATCATTTGTCAAATCAAAATATCCGGTACCTGTCAAGGTCTACATTAAACTATTAAGTAATCATCCACTTTCCTTACTTACAGCATCCACTTCCCTTATTTATAAAGCATTTATAAGTAAATGCTTATAATAATACTAATAATAATTGTAATAATAATAATTAATAATAAATCTTGAAATGATCACACTACTCCTCTAGCACCCACTCTTGGTCAAGATTCCAGGCTATATGTTATGAGTATTTAACGGAAAAAACTTATTACGCGCGCCTTATTTTTGTATGGATAAAGGTGGGAATTGTATCCAGAGAGAGAGAGAGAGAGAGAGAGAGAGAGAGAGAGAGTGCTTGTTATATGCGTCACACTTACGTCACGGAGATCCATTGTCCGAATGCCTACTCGGCACTCGCTAGCTTATGCTTGAAAGCCAAGAGTTAGCTCATTAATGAATCACACTTGGCATCGCAGTGTAGTGTCATAAATTAGCGGACTGTGTCAAAGAAGCTGTGCCAAAATGTCACATTGATCCCGTTGTTTGTAGAGAATATATTTTCGAAAAACAGTATAACACGGGGTCTGAAATGCATAGTAGGTATGTTTATTTCAAAAGAAAATAAAGACACTCCCATATCTATCATCAGCTTGATATAGACGCGTGTGATATCAGCAGGATCCACTCTCTTAACACTAATAAGGAAAACTCCCAGAAAACCTTGCCCTGGTGTAGACGTCGAAGCTTCTAATCCATGTTCGGGTTACCAAACAAAACGTGCGCAGCCAAAGCCTTTGATCTGTGGAAATACAATGAGTGCATAGACTTTAACAGCCTAATGGAAACGTCCCTGCCTAGCTTTCTGATGGACAGGGGTTAGTCTTGCTCAATATCGATTGTATCTTGCAGTGTCTGCAACCTCACTATCCTGTGAGCTAAGGATGGGGGTTTGGGGGAGCCTGTCTATCCCTGGCCCTAGCTTGGCTGGAGAGAGGGTTTGGGCACTGATCATATGTATAAATTGTCATTATCTAGGGCACTGTCTTACTAGCTATTGTAATATCACTGATCCTTTCGTCTGCCATTCATGAGCGTCCTTTAAACCTTAAACTCGGCTCCGCTCTTCAGTTTTGTCTATGGAAGTCTGTTAACCAGTAAAATAATACAAAGTTTTCTGGAAGTTTGATCTCAGTTGCAACCAGATTGTGGAGTGATCTTCCTACTCTGGTGGTTGAATCGGTGGAACTTCAGAAGTTTTAGCTTGACGCAAATACTTGTTCGTTGAACAAGTTGATATAAGACTCGTATCATAGTTCATGCATGTCTGATTTAATTTAGATATTTATTGATATATATATATATATATACATATATATATATATTATATATATATATATATCATTATTTATCGTATGCACTTTTTCTGTTATTGCTCTCTTTCTTTTCAGCACTTTAACTGCTTTCACTGTAGGAGCCCTTAGGCTTGTGGTATCGTTCTTTCCCAACCATGGTTAGTAGTAGTAGTAATAATAATAATAATAATAATAATAATAATAATAATAATAATAATAATAATCCCATCATTATTCTTTCCATAGCTCTTTGAGTTGTAACTAGCTTATGTTCTAAGGCTTTAGAAAAGCTCTAAGTTTCCGATGCATAAGTCAATACTGGTAGGACCATCTAATTAAATACGATTCTTTTTTCAGAGAAAGTGGCATTTTACGTTTCATTATCTCATTTTGTTTACCAAATGCTCTCCATCCCATGCTTATCCTTCTTATAAATTCGGTCTCATGTCTTGGAGAAACGCTTTCTATCTGTAATATTCATATGTTCAATAACAATCTCGAACATTGAACATTACCTTAGTTTTTACTCATATTCATATCCGGTTATGCATTTTTGCTTTCTATATTCAAATGCTCTATCATATATATATATATATATATATATTTATCTATATGTTTATATATATTATATATATATTTATATATATATATATATATATATATATGGCCAACACTTGCTCTTTATATATAGGGAAGATTCTTGTTCTACGCTTTTCAAATAATTGAGCCGCCCTGTTTCCCTTTAAAGATAAGGGGCAGTTCAATAAAAAAGAAAATACTTATCTCTCTCTCTCTCTCTCTCTCTCTCTCTCTCTCTCTCATTTTATCTATCTAATGCATGTTTGGGCGCAGTGATCAAGGTGTTTAAACACTGGCGATAAATCCCGCAGACTCTAATAGATTTTTATTTCTCTCATTTTCCCTTCCTCCCTCTTTATCCCTTGTGCCTCTTCCTCATTCCCTCCTCCTACCATGGCACCCAAATTACTTTGGCATTAATAATATATAACGTAAAACACGTTGTGCTTTCATGTAATTTTTTGGTTATTTATTAAATTTTATCTAAATTTCTCTGATTAAAAGTTCTTGTTGCCAAAGATATTGATAATGTTACTGTCAGTTATTTTATCAGCAATATTCAATTGATTGTTTATAAAGTTATTAGAATATAAACCCTCTCCTGTTGACCATATGCACACTATATGAATTTGGGTCGTAGTAGCAGCCATTAATCTGAAAAGAAAATAAAGAATTTCTCTCATGAAATGTTGGAAGGGTCATTTTATTGCCCAAAGCCGGGTGTTGATGGAACTTAAAGCCTTTCCGCACGGTAGATTGCATGACTGCATTAGTTTAGATTGAACGTCATGCTCTCTCTCTCTCTCTCTCTCTCTCTCTCTCTCTCTCTCATGCAATCACCACGTTATATATATATATATATATATATATATGTATATATATACACACATATATATTATTATTATTATTACTATTATCGTTATTTTTTATTATTATTATTATTATTATTATTATTATTATTATTATTATTATTATTATTATTATTGTTATTATTATTATTATTATTATTTTTATTATGATTATTATTATTTCTTGCTAAGCTACAACTCTACTTGGAAAAGTAGGATGCTATAAGGACTGGGCTCCAAAAGGGAAAATAGCCCAGTGAAAATAGCCCAGCAATAACATTGAAATAAATATTTCCTTTATAAACTATAAAAACTTTACCAAACAAAAGGAAGAGAAATTAGATAGAATAGTGTGCCCGAGTGTACCCTCAAGCGAGAGAATTAGAAACATAGCGGCATTCATGGAATTCAGTTTGGGTAGTTTAAATAGTTACGGGATTAAAGTTTCTATAGTAGCAATATAACCTACACTAGAACGTATTTCCGGCAAGGGTATTTGAATATGTACTGTATAAATAACACATATGAAAATATTATCATATATATATATATATATATGTGTGTGTGTGTGTGTGTGTGTGTGTATGTTTGTGTGTACACGCATTTTCATCTAATCTAGAATGTATTTTGATGTTATTTCATGACAAAATCTACAATTTTATTATGATAATGCCAGCAATTGGTAGGGATCTCTCTCTCTCTCTCTCTCTCTCTCTCTCTCTCTCTCTCATAAATGTATATATATATATATATATATAGATATATATATATATATATATCTATATCTATATCTATATATATATATATATCTCTCTCTCTCTCTCTCTCTCTCATAAATGTATATATATATATATATATATAGATATATATATATATATATATAATATATATGTATATATATATATATATATATATACACAGAAATTTAAAGTGGTTTCGTAGCGGTTTCAATGTTACTGAATATTCAGGATATAAATTTTAGTTCCATTGAAGTGTCCTAATAAGAATATAAAATTTGACCTCAGTTTCTGAATTTCTAAATATTTTTAAAGATGGTGAAACCATTTTAGTTATTCAATGGGAACCCATTAATCATGTTGCTTATTTAAGAATATTCAAATATTTTTGTGTAGTGTATCTTCCCTTTCTCATTTAATTATTCTTATGTTTTCGCAAATAAAACTAGGTGATCTAGTACCGCAGATTTTATTACCAAACTTAATAATAATAATAATAATAATAATAATAATAATAATAATAATAATAATAATAATAATAATAATAATAATAATAATAATAATAATAATAATAATAATAATAATAATAATAATAATAATATTTTCATTGGTGTTATTATTCCATATTTGAGTACCCTTGCCGGAAGCACGTTTTAGTCTAGGTAGTAGTGCTACTATTGAAACTTTAATTTAGTAACTATTTAATCTACCCAAACTAATTAGCATGAATGACGGTATGTTTTTACGCTTTGAACAAATTAAGATTGTTGTCGAATCTTGCTTGTAAATTTAATCTTCACTGTAGAAACTAACATAGTTAAAATTTCATCATAAGAGAGCGCTGTTTCAAATATCGTGGACTTACATTATTTTCTCAGAATGTGTGATGTTCTATGATGAAAGAAAACAAGGAAATTTATTAGGTTTACGCATAGTCTAGTAGTTACTGTTTTTGAATAGCATATTGTAAAACCTCATGCAATATACCATTCAAGCATTAAATTCAAATATCATAGATTTCTACTTTTTTATGACTCTCTCTCTCTCTCTCTCTCTCTCTCTCTCTCTCTCTCTCTCTCAAAGGATGAGGTAGGTCACTCATACTCGTACTCATCCTCTTATCCACTTTAATTCCAACCTCTACAACTGTTTAACTGCCATATAACTTAGTAGCGAATTCAGTATAGATACACCGGGATTCATTAATGTAGGCATGTTTTCTGCGTTGCATGGATTCCGAAGGATCATACTTATGAGAGCCCTTTTGCACACACACACACACACACACACACACATATATATATATATATATGTGTGTGTGTGTGTGTGTGTGTGTATGTGTGTGTATATATATACAGACACACAAAAACCCGCAGACATATATATATATATATATATACGTACATATACACACATATATACATATATATATACTATATATATATATATATATGTATTTCAATATATAACATATATATATATATATATATGTATATTTAATAGATTATATATATATATATATATATGTGTGTGTGTGTTTGTGTGTGCGCTGTGTGCGCGCGTGTGTTTATATATATATATATATATGTATGTATATGTATATACATATATATATATATATACATATATACATATATATATATATGTGTGTGTGTGTGTGTATATATATATATATATATATATTATATGTATGTATATAATATTTATATATATGTGTTTATATATATATAATATATATATATATATATATATATAATACTATTTTATGGTATGGAATGCATAGATGGGCAGAGAGTGAGGGTAAATGGTCGAAGGTGAACCAGAATTTTTATGGAGGAAAAATGCAGAGAAAGGCTCAAGACCAAATAGATCCTAGGATGAAAGATGCAGACAGAGGTGTGCAGTATGAATTGAATACAGTCTTTGGTCGATGGAATGTGTGTTTTGAAAAGTGTCGGTAAGTGGAAGATAAAGGAGGTGCAGATGTGTGTGACAATTTGAAAAAAGATTAGTGTAAGTGTGCAGATACCTTAAGGTGATTGTTGATGAATCACTGGTGATAGTTAATAGGTTGTCTGATGAAAAGAATCTTGATGTTAATGGGATTATAAGTAGGTTGCTGCAGTACAGTGGTTATAGTATGAATAAGTATTCCTTGAATGAAATGAGTTGTAACTGATATATTGTAAGAGGATTCTATGTGAATTATATAGCTATAAGAATATTTTGTATACAAGGTAACATAATTTGTAGGACTTTGATTGGGAAAATAAGACATTAAACCTGTGGAGGTTTAGATAAAGAAGTTGGATCATATAACAGAAATATGGAAGATTTTTTTTATTTAGAATGTACACAAGACAATTTGGGAGATGCTGGGAATCTGTTATATTAAAGTTGAGTTGCCTAGAGTAATAAGTTTTCATGAAGGGAAAAAATTAGTTTATAGACTGTATAAAGTGTGTTGGACAAAGATTTTCTTATTATCAATGGTTGATCAATGTCTTTATGGATAGGATGATGAAATAATTGAAACAAATGAATGTAGATGTATCTGGAAAGTTTTGAGAACGTTAATCTTTTTATGAATGTAGTATGGAATGTTTGCTGACCACAGATGATCATACAGGGTATATTACTGAATAAGAATCAGAAGCGTTTGGCTCATACAATAGGAAAATCACAGAATATGTGAACATAGAAAGGTAGCAAAGTGCACCCATATGTTTATTATGGAAGCCTAAATGGGAATGTATGAAGAGCATTTTGGCTAAACCCTCCCATACTAAAGCAATAAATGAATTCTGAATATGAATTAAAGGAAAAAAAAATCAAACTGTTTACATGAAACGTTTTGTTACCATATGCAACGTATAAGCTATTGAATGTTCTAGAAATAGTAAGAAGTTTACAATAGTTGAAGGGTTGAACTACATTATTATAAGCTGGTGTGACCATGAGAAAAAAATAGAATATCATCAATTTATAAAAATGGGGAACTTTGTAGTGTTGAAAGGAAGGAGGATAAGAATGCCTGGCAAGGGTTAGATAGCTGGCAGGAAAGGTATTTCTAAAGAATCGCCTAAGTATTCTGGAAGCAAGAGATAGCTTGCAAGGTAGAAATGTATGCCCTTCACATTGGTCATCCATACGGCAGATATTCGTAGGTTCTTACTTTGTTTGTGGCTGTTTTCTGCTAGAAAAAAATATATAAATATATAAATATATATATATATATATATGTGTGTATATACAGTATATATATATATATATATATGTGTGTGTATATACAGTATATATATATATATATATATATGTATATATGTATATATGTATATATATACATATACAGGTATATATTCAATATATACATATATGGATACACGCACACACATACATACATATATATATATATATATATGTGTGTGTGTGTGTGTGTGTATTTATATATATATATATATATATGTATATATATATGTATATATATATATATATATATATATATATACAGGTATATATTCAATATATACATATATGGATACACGCACACACATACATATATATATATATATATGTGTGTGTGTGTGTTGTTTATATATATATATATATATATATTTATATATATATGTGTGTGTGTATTTATATATATATATGTGTGTGTATATAAGTATTATATATATATATATATATGTGTGTATATATATATATATATATATAAAGGAAATACCTCTTTCTGAGGGATATTCATTGATGCGGTGTGTCGCCGTGATTAGCAAAGCTGTACTAATCAGGCCACCCATAATAGGTTGATTTGCTGTGACCGATCAGACTATAGTAACCAACCATCACTAATCCGCAATGACCAGCGTGGTGATGAAATGGCTAAACCCAAACATGATCAAAGGCATGTCTGAGGCCTTTATCCTGCAATGGACTAGAAACAGGTGCATATTTTGCTGTATAAGAATTAGAATCTTTTGACAGCAATATTTCTATGTAAGTTTTCTCTATCCGTTACTTTTATCTTTTTTGGGGTTTTTGTTTTGTAATCTCATTAAGGCAAACCTTGCGGTGAACCTTAACTGCGTGGTCCAATCCAGCGACGGAGGCGTTACTATCGATGAAACTCGCTCCACCAGATGTCCCTTATGTGATGCTGAGGAGGTCACATATGGCGTGGCTGACAGTATGAAAGAATAATGCTCCCCTCTCTCGTTGAGTTGGGGGCTGAGGTGATGGATCGGACTCAACTAGGTTACATCATGATAGGCTTAATGTTTATTTTATTCCTTTTCATGTTTAGGAAGTTAGTTATTTTTCATGCACCTTTTATCGTTTAGTGTATTGAAGCTTATGAAATGTTTTTGTACGTTTACGTAGCTGTTATTGTTATTTTGCTATACTAATACTAGTTTTACGTTATACCTGGGAGTATAATGGTGTTTTTGACGATTTTTCTTTTTTGTATGTTGTTGCATGGTGTCCTCAGTTTTTCTAAAAAATTTTATAATAAAAATATGAATTTATTATTATTATTATTATTATTATTATTATTATTATTATTATTATTATTATTATTATTATTGTTGTTGTTGTTGTTGTTGTTGTTATAATGCACTAATAACATGTTAATGTTTGGAGGATATTATAGAAAAA
>NC_090743.1:101593202-101623202 GCF_036898095.1 Palaemon carinicauda | reverse complement strand
TTATAGATATCGAAATCTTTTAATTACTAGCATACTGAGATTATTTTCTTGAATGACTAGGCTACCAGAAATCTTTTTATCACTTTGAAAGCTTTTGAATTAAAAGACTCTCAGCAATGCTCCATATTACCTCAGTTATAAATTTAACGTTTCATTAGGATAAGCTTCTCTTTAGGTATTATGACCTATTTGAAAGGTGACGGAATAGCAATTTAATGCCTCTTTGCGATCCATTAAGATTCATAAAATCACATTGAAAAAGTCTAGTTCATAAGCCCATTATTTCTAATAAAATCAGATTGAAAAAATACTGTAGTTCACAAGCCCATTGTTTCTTATCAGAAAGGTTTACAGGAATTAGGGAACACGGACGCATAAAGCAGTGTTTCCCAACCCTGGGGTAGATTACCCTAGTGGAGTAATGGACCCGTATTTTTGGGGTAATCAAGATGTTCTGAAATTGAGTTATTCACATTCCCATAATTATTGCCATAATTCATACACAAAATCTGTAATAATTAAAAAGGAAACGTTTGCATTTGTTTTGGATCCTTAACTATAATCAGCCAATAGCGGGCTACATAATCCATACAGTTCATCAGGTGGCTGCAAAAAAACATCCGATGTTACCGGGTATATGTTCAATGGGGTAATTGATTAGTTGGAATGAAAATTTTGGGGTAATCATTTAAAAAAGGTTGGGAAACACTGGCATAAAAAGACTTCCACAGCTTTGTTAGAAGTGAATGTGTGACAAATTGAGAGAAGAAGAGAGGGCTTGAGTTTCGGTACCTTTTGCATAATTTTCCACCCATTTTTCCACCCATTTTTCCACCCATTTTTCCGAATATTTTATTTTTACAATAATTGTATACAATTGTATACCTTTCAGAATACGGTATTATATCATTCTCCTGCAGGTAATGACATTCCCGATAGGTTATGTTATTAAATAGGTGTTATATGAAGCTTTCAGAAAAGAAATAGATTAAAAGAAAAAATTAAAGAAACTAGCAATTCGAAATTTGAGCGTGCCGTACTAACAACTGTGCATAAATAGATGGTAAAATGGCCAGGGCACCAGCCACCCGTTGAGATACTACAGCTAGAGAGTTATGTGGTCCTTTGACTGGCCAGACAGTACTGCATTGGATCCTTCTCTCTAGTTACGGTTCACTTTCCCTTTGCCTACACATACACCGAATATTCTGGCCTATTCTGTACAGATTCTCCTCTGTCCTCATTCACCTGACAACACTGAAATTACCAAACAAATTCTTCTTCACCCAAGGGGTTAACTACTGCACTGTAATTGTCCAGTGGCTACTTTCCTCTTGGTAAGGGTACAAGAGACTCTTTAGCTATGGTAAGCAGCTCTTTTAGGAGAAGGACACTCCAAAATAAAACTATTGTTCTCTAGTCTTGAGTAGTGTCATAGCCTCTGTACCATGGTCTTCCACTGTCTTGGGTTAGAGTACTCTTGCTTGAGGGTACACTCGGGCACACTATTCTATCTCGTTTCTCTTCCTCTTGTTTTGTTAAAATTTTGATAGATTATATAGGGAATATTCATTTAAATGTTATTGTTCTTAGAATATATTAGTTTTCCTTGTTTCCTTTCCTCACTGGGCTATTTTCCCTGCGGGGCCTCCTGGGCTTATAGCATCCTGCTTTTCCAACTAGGGTTGTAGCTTAGCAAGTAATAATAATAATAATAATAATAATAATAAATGTGTTCCATGGTTTTGGCATGCTCTCTTCTCACGCCCCAAGAGAGATTTGTTCACCAAACGTTTAACCGAGCTCCACAAGGCACTAGAAGAGTTGGAAGACCCAGGCCCACATGGCTGAGAACCATGAAGCGTGAAGTAGGAAATGATACATGGAGAAGTATTGAATTAAAAGCTCAAGATAGAGACGACTGGCAAAATCTAACCGAAGCCCTTTGCGTCAATAAGTGTAGTAGGAAATGATGATGATGATAATGAAATGAGGAAAAACTAAACTTTTAAATTCACTACAAGAAAATGAAAACTGGGATTTAAGATAGACCAAATAGGGGAATTTGTCATCAAGATCGTCAGCTGAGTAAGGAGATTTCTTATACCCGATTATTAACTCTCTGGTCAGTAGGAAATTACTGAATCCATATTGATCAATATTATTGGATGTGCATAATCCAACTAGTGTGATTGAAATTCTCTTTTGATGTTTGAAAAGGGAAAATTATTAGGCTTCGCGTTGATCATATTGGATAGGAAGATATTATCTTGATGTTTGATTGCCTTTACAAATTTACGCTTGCTGAGTTTTAATTGGTGAAGGACATTTTTTTGAATAAATATTCAACAGTTTTTAGCAATAAAGATGAAGTAATTGCATGTTGATTTAGAACAGTGCATATCTCTCTCTCTCTCTCTCTCTCTCTCTCTCTCTCTCTCTCTCTCTCTCTCTCTCTCCTACACTTATATTTCTTCAAATTCGCAATAGAATAAAATAGGCAAAATTATCTCTCTCTCTCTCTCTCTCTCTCTCTCTCTCTCTCTCTCTCTCTCTCTGTGGGTGTGTGTGTGTGTGTGTGTGTGTGTGTGTGTGGGTGTGTGAAGTCACATGTCACGTTCTTTCCCAACCACAAAACCAATTAATGGTACCAGTAAAGCTCTCTCTCTCTCTCTCTTCTCCCTCTCTCAGCCAAAGTTTTTTTTTCATATATGCTAACTTCTTTCTATCTCCCTTCCATAGATACCGAATACTACCATCTCTCTCTCTCTCTCTCTCTCTCTCTCTCTCTCTCTCTCTCTCTCTCTCTCTCTCTCTCTCTCTCTCTCTCTCTCAGAACAGTTAGAGTTCGATCATATTCATCGTTTTTTAGCCACGTTGGTTATTTTTGCATCCTTTTTAAACCATTGGCCTCCCTCCACATCAGGTCACTTCTCTTCCCACACACGTTCCTGCTGGCAGCTTGTTTTCATAGTATGGCCGTTTTTCCGTACATTCATTACCTACACTTCACGCCAATGGGGAAGATCTGGTGCGGTTGGTTCTTCATAAAAAAAGAAAAAAAAAATTATTTTGTGTTACAGTTCGGAATCGTTCATTCTCTGTATAACAGTTCTATTTTGTATGCCTTCTTTATCTTCGGTTGATTGATAGATTTGTTGCAACCTTCAATAGTTTAATGAATAGATTATATATTTGTTTTTACCTTTCAATTTGTCTCTTTATTGGGATATCATTTTCAAATGATTGTACTTGAGGTGGTACCGCCGGCTGCTTGCGGTTGTAAAATGAAGGTATTTTGCGAATACTAAATGTATTATCTTTTAGCCTTCTCAGTATTATTTTTGCTATTAAGGAATTGTTCATGGTCTTGTATAGTAACCAGTGTTTTGAGTGGTAAAATTATCACTGACAAAACTACAGAATCCTGATTTCAAGGTTTCTTTTGCTAGTTAGAATAATATCAATTGTTGGCAACTGGGGAAACCGCATTGTCAGTGCTTCTTGTCTCTCTTCAAGTACAAACAGAAGCTGCTTGGTCTGGATCTTTTCCCAAAAGAATAGTTACATAAGTTCTAGATATGTTGTTTCCAGCGTGCGTGTGTGAAACATCAATGACAAGTTATGAAAACTACGAGACCACGCATAAGATGTTGCATGCAACTAGATCTTGGGTCGCTTTGCTAAATTTCAATAGTAATTTAGTTGAAGGAAAACCTTTATAAGTGAAAAATTAGCCTTTCGTTCAAGTCACGCCTTGTCTTTTCATCAGGTGTAATTAATGCGATTGAGAAAAGTATTTGATTGATTTATTTGTTATATTTATCGATTCAAAATGCTAGGCTGTGACCCCTTAATGCTTAAGTAAACAAGATATATTAAGTTATTTCTGTGTTACCAACAGTTATGGTGCTCAAGCAGGAAATAGCTTTTTGACATTATGATAAAGTAGGTGAATTTGAAATGAACTAATAATAATAATTACATTCGGTATTGATTATTTGAAAAAAAAGGCAATTTTCACATTTCCAGTTACGGTCGTTAGTTATTGCATGGCGAAAAGTATAAATTGATACATCACAAAGGAAAAATTATGTAAAATGTAGCAATGTGATAAGAAAAGAATTAGATGCTCTCTCTCTCTCTCTCTCTCTCTCCTCTCTCTCTCTCTCTCTCTCTCTCTCTCTCTCTCTCTCTCTCTCTCTCTCTCTCATTGATATGTAAATCTTTTCGAATGATGGTGATGATAATGATAATGAAAATAACTAAATTATTATTATTATTATTATTATTATTATTATTATTATTATTATTATTATTATTATTATCATTATTGGTAGTAGTAGAAGTAGTAGTAGTGGTAGTATTTGACAATCACTGACGTTTTACGTAATAAAAAGAGACATTGCAATAATGATTTATTACCATGCGCTCAATTTATCTCTTTTGCAGTGGACAAACATGAACCTAAAAGTGGAAATTAGTGTAATGATACCTAAGCATTTCATTATCCCAATGGACAACGATGGTTTTCTTTATTTAAAAAAATTAATACTCTTTTTGATTTAGGTCAATATCTATTACTGAATTAATTTGTTTGATAGAATAGATTTAATGTGGACGTAAGCCTCTTATCCACTCGAATTTAGAATTAATTTCATCAATGAAATAATCAAGCCTAATGAACAACTTTGCGGTTGAACGAAACTCTTTGGAACATCCTGAAATGTTTCAAAAAAATTTTCGTTACTTATTTCATGTAATGCGAGAGGAATATTTCATTGTTTTTTCATCGTTACTGATAAGGTAAACGTATGATAATACTTTTTGATGGAACGGATTTGATTCTCGTTGTAAAAAAAAAAAAAAAAAAAAAAAAAAAAAAAAAAAAAAAAAAAAAAAAATATCGGTTGCTAGTTGGTGTCTTTAGTACGGTTTAATAGGGTTATGTACCCAGAAAAAGTTCGATGCCGAATGTACCATTGACTTTATGACTTGATTGATAACTTTCTATTTTTGCATATTAGCATTGACTGTTATTCATGCTTGAGCCGACTTTATAACTTGATTGATAACTTTCTATTTTTGCATATTAGCATTGACTGTTATTCATGCTTGAGCCTTTAAATATTTTATATCTATATTTATATTTTATATCAATTATATGTTCTCACTGATACGGTATGTTTGAAAAAGTATTTTATGAGTGGAATTTTGAATACTTCTCTGTTATAAGTTTCCAACGGATTTGCAGTATATTACCGATGGTTTATTCCTAATCATAATCTTTTTTAATAAATTCTTCTTATGGAAGTGTAAGATATATTAGGAACTGAATGTTTGGAGATTTGCCAAAGCTTTTCTATAAGAAATTAGATTTTATTCCTCCTCGCTACTTCAAGCAAATTTCAAATTGTGTCTGTGTAGACTAAAGACAAACAATAAGTTACCAAGTCACTTGATGTTTAATACTAACATAGAAAAGTGTGAGTGGAAAGTAAAAGCTAATTGGAATTACTGTAGAGAGGGGTTCCCCTGCTGTATGGGACCGGATAAGCAGCCATCAAAGTAAAGTAACAAGCGTTTTTCATAAAAAAAACATGTAATTGAGATTTTGGTCTTTTTAAAAAACACGCCTATGGCATTTTTCATTCTCTCTCTCTCTCTCTCTCTCTCTCTCTCTCTCTCTCTCTCTCTCTCTCTCTCTCTCTCTCTCTCTCTCTCTCTCTCTCGAATAGTGAATACTTTTTGAAGGTTATCATCAATGTCGCAAAAATTGAATGTGATCTTATATTAAATCCAGTTATTTAAGGAAGATACACTTTCTCTCTCTCTCTCTCTCTCTCTCTCTCTCTCTCTCTCTCTCTCTCTCTCTCTCTCTCTCTCATCACGAAATTTTGTATAAGGAATTATATGATGAAACGGCATATGTTGAAATAGGGTAGAGAAATCCCTTTTAACAAAGTGAAGGAAACTTAGCCTCTGTGGTAGATACAGAGCCACATTGTGGATGAAGACAGTAGTCATTAGCAGCAGCCTTTGTGTGAAAGGGATAAACGGGAACTAGCTCAGCAGAATTCCCTAATACGAATATAGAAAGGGGCAGAGGTTTCTCTTTGAAGGGCATCTAAGCGCTGCCATATGCAGCGTCAGTAATTTGAACAGAAATTTGTGAGATATTTGTTCCATAAGCTCTTAAAGCATTAGAATTATCTCCATCCTGTATGAGAAACACGATCTATACTAAGTATTGCATTTTCGTCCATATAATATGGGTTATGGTAACTACTAATCACCTCCCCCCCCCCCCCCCCCTTCAGAAAATTTATACGCAAAATTTAATATCAAAGCGCAAATATAATCTTTGATAAGAACGTAATTTTAATCGGAAAATCTCCGTAAAAGTATATTGTTCTCAGCAGTATTTCAGTAAATACAGGCGACAGTAATAATTGCCCTACTCTATTATTATATTTTACGGGTTAGTAACCGCAATATCACTCCTTAACGTCAATACTTGTATATCCGTTTTTAAAATGGCAAATGCTTAGTAACTTTTTTTCCAGGATTTTTACCGTTTTTTTACGGCTAATCTTTAATAGTGATCAGAGTAAGACCGTATAGCAGACCAAATTGTGAAAAAGAGATGGCGTTCCTGAGGAACCGACGTCAGTCTGACTGCAAAGAATGGAATCGGTAGCTTCGTGAAACTCTGTGAAGCCTTTTGAAAAACCATTTGTGTTATTAAAATTTTTTCTTGAATTTTCGTATTTATAATTCAAAGAACGTAAAGTTTTCATTTATCAATTCTTGTTGAATGTTTTCCGAATTTCCAAGTATTTTTTTATCAAATTTTCACCACCATATCTTTTATATTAAAGTGTAGTTCCAAAACTCAACGTAGTCCTGAAAAAAAGGTCGCAAAGCGATCCGAAACACATGTCGACACCAAACAATAAATGGAGAAAAGTAAATGTATATCTACTGCTATCCTGAAGACTGTACCAACCGTGTGTCAAACGATCGTACATAGTAACGACATTTCATTTTGTGTATATATTATGCTTGTATCTTCATTCTTCCCTCGCACTAAAAAGAACCTGAATAAACATGCGTGTTTTTCTCACCGTTAACTGTTAACCGATGCGGTGTCGGTTTTGAACAGAAAATTTCCTGTTGCATTGAGTTTTTGTATATAAAGGAGAGTGTTCTGTAATAAAGTTACTGAGTTGCTTTAATCCTGTCTTTGAGTCACAACCTTCTCTCAGCACGTCGCATTGGTGACCCCAGAAGTCGACTCACTCCTCCCGCCTTCCACCCCCCACCCCCCCCTCGTCCCTCTGTCGTTGGTACTATTGCGGACTCTACGGAAGTTAATGCTGTGGCTCCCCCATTGAAACTTTCGTCATTCACCAGCGGAGAGGCGTTTGCTCGGTTTCAGCGCGCAGAAGTCCACTTTCGCATCATGGGCGTGACTCGCGGCGATACCCAAGGACACCTTCCCGGAAATATCCGACTGGCTTTGTGAACTAGGAGACACCCCCGTAGCGTATGACGCCCTCAAAACATACCTTCTGCAGCAATACTCGCCGTCGCCACCCGCCCGTATAGCAAAGCTTTTTCAGCTTTCGCAACAACCGTTGGGGGACCAAAGGGCTTCGCTCGCCCTCAGGGAAATGACCAGTATCGCTCGCCTGCAACCTGCCGCAGACGGCTCTCCTCGTGAGATGAAACTACTTCGTGCCCTTTGGATACGCGGTTTACCCGAACCTGTACGTGCTGCCATACCCGATGTTGATAGTTTACCCATAAAGGACTTGATGACCAAAGCCTACGTCCTTATGGATAGCCACTTCAAGACCTCCATCAATGCCTCCACTCCTGACGAAGAGGATGCCTATTCAACGTCAACCGAAGCTGACGTGAATGCCGTAGGACATACATGCCGCCCACCACCCACCACTCGCTCGCGCCCCAACCAACGACTTCTACAGCCACTTACTACCTCCCATCCTCCGTAGTTTTGCTACTACCACTTCAGATTCAGGGCAACCGCAAAGAAATGTGCCAAGGATTGTCAGTGGCCAAAAAACGTGTAAGTAGGCCATCGCTTGTGGCGGTGGCCTCCTCTGTTTCTAATCTTTTCTTTTTACAGGATGCAGGAAAGGGCATGCAATGTTTGGTAGACACGGGTGCTTGTCGTTCTCTTTTGCCAAAGGTACTCTTCAGGACACGACTTAGTCTGTCTACGTCTGCTGACGTCCGCTTGGTAGCTGCCAACGGATCTGTGATACCCACCTCACATTATCGTTTTGAAACGGTAAATTTAATTGGCTTGTTGCTGATGTCACATTGCCAATCCTCGGTGCGGATTTCCTCTCTCATTTCCACCTTCTGGTCGATGTCGCCCACCGACGATTGGTCAACACAGACTCGTACTTGTCGACACCTCTTCAACCTGCCCCCTCCAACCTCGCTCTCCACATCAGTGCACCCATGGATGCCTACGCCCACCTCCTCACGTCGTACCTGGAAGTTTTCCATCCATAACTTCGCCAAACACCCACGGCTCCTGCCAAGCACAGTATTTATCACCATATCAAGACGACGGGAACCCCAGTCTTCGCAAAATTCAGACGCCTGGCACCGGAACGATTGGCAGCCGCTAAACAGACGTTCACCGAAATGGAGGAAATGGGCCTTTGCAAAAAGGCCTCCACCCCATGGTCGTCACCCTTACACATCATTCTGAAGAAAGACGGCTCCCTCCGTCCATGCGGAGATTACAGGCGCCTGAACATGCAAACAGAACCGGATCACTACCCCCTCCCAAACATCGCCGACGTGACCACCTACCTGCACAAAGCGAAGGTTTTTTTCTACGTTCGACCTCCTGAAAGGGTATGAGCAGGTGCCTATGAACCCAGAAGACATCCCCAAGACCGCCATCACCACTCCGTTTGGTACATACACCTTCAGTTACTGCTGTTTAGGCTTTCGTAATGCTGGGGCCACATTTCAACGTGTCATGGATGGCATCTTAGGGGACCTCCCTATCTGTGTATGTTATGTGGACGACATACTTGTGTTCTCCTCCTCAAAAGAGGAACACCTCCGTCACCTGCGCATCGTGCTCGACCGCCTGCAACAAAACAGCCTTGTAGTCCAGTACGACAAGTGTACCTTTGGCGCCAACGAAGTTTCATTCTTAGGGCACCACATCACTCCTGAAGAAGTCCATCCCCTCTGTGAGAAAGTAGCAGCCATTCAGGACTTCCCCGCGCCCTTTACCATCAAAGCTCTGCAGGAGTTTTTGGGCGCGATCAACTATCATCACCGTTTTCTGCCAGCCATTGCCACCACTCTTGCTCCCCTCTACGCCTCCCTTAAGGGCAAGCCAAAGGACCTGAAGTGGGGTCCCCTTCAAGAAGCGGCCTTCTGCAATGCAAAGAAGGCCCTATCAACCGCTGTGGCTCTCACTTTTCCTATCCCACATGCCCCTCTCCTTCTCTCCACCAATGCTAGCGACGTCACTATCGATGCAGTACTCGAACAGCAGGTCAACAGCTCACCCCGCCCATTGGCCTTCTTCAGCAGAAAATGCTAGCGGTGCATTTGGCTGTCCGTCACTTTCGTCATTTCTTAGAAGGTACGCCCTTCGTCATTCACACAGACCACATGCCTCTGGTGCACGCCTTCACTTGACAGTCTGACACCTGGTCCGCCCGTCAACGCCGACATCTCTCCGTCGTGGCTGAATACAATTGCACCATTTAATACGTCCCTGGTAAAATGAATCCCGTTGCCGATGTTCTGTCAAGAAACACTTTGGCTGCCGTTCAACTTGGATTGGATTACAACGCCTTGGCTGAAGCCCAACGACAGGATCCAGAGTATCAAGCGTGTAAGACATCCTGCACGTCCCTCTGTTGGGAAGATTTTCCCCTCGAAGACTCCAACACCACCCTCCTCTGTGATGTCAGTACTGGTACACCGCGACCTTGAATTCCTGCTCCCATGCGTCGGCAGGTGTTTGATTTCATTCACGGCTTTTCACATCCCTCGTGCCGTTCTACTGCACAGCTGCTGAAGACGAAGTTCATTTGGCACAGCATTTCTAAGGATGCTAAGGATTGGGTCCGCGCCTGTACTTCTTGCCAAACTTCCAAAGTACATTGACACACAGATTCAGGAGTGGGCAACTTTCCTCAACCTCGGCGTCGTTTTGCACACATTCATGTTGATGTTGTAGGCCCCTTACCCACATCACAAGGACATCGTTACCTGTTTACCGTCATCGACCGCTCCACTCGTTGGCCTGAAGCCATTCCCATGGAAACTGCAATGTCCGCCTCATGTACTCTCAGGATGGATTGCAAGACTTGGTATCCCTAAACATATTACTTCTGACAGGGGTACCACTTTCACCTCTCAATTGTAGATATCATTGGCAAATCTCCTGTGCATCACCCTACATCAGACAACTGCCTACAACCCCGCTGCCAATGAAATGGTTGAACGTTTTTATCGCACCCTCAAAGCAGCTTTGATGTCCTGCTGCAAGGATTGCAACTGGTTTACTCAGCTTCCCTGGATCCTCCTGGGAAGGACCACTCCTAAAGACGCCCTCAACGTCTCGGTAGCTGAAATGGTGTATGGCGACCTGTTGGCCGTCCCTGCAGAATTTTTTTCTACTACAGCCTCCTCAGACAATCTCCAGCGCATACGTCATGTCGTGGGAAAATTTACTCCATGCCGTAAGACTTACAAGCCCCCAGCGAAGCATCACATACCGACAGACTTGCATTCTGCAACACTCGTCTTCTTGCGCAACAACACTAGCAAGCCACCGCTAACGCCCCCTTACACGTGCCCTTTCCTTGTGATCCGACTAAGTCCGAAAGCATTCCTACTAAACATTCGTGGCAAAGAAAACTGGGTCTCCATTGATCGTCTAAAACCTGCTTATCTCCTGCCAGGTGACCTGCCTATAGTTCGCCTCTCTAAATCAGGGCGCCCTATTTAACATATACAGTATGTCATTTTTAGGGGGGGGGAGCCATGTACCAACTGTGTGTCACACAATTGTACATAGTATATATATACATATGTGTATATATATATTTATATATATACATATACATGTATATATATATATATATACACACATATTGGGTGTTTGTGTTTATGCATTATTATTATTATTATTACTTGCTAAGCTACAACCCTAGTTAGAAAAGCAGGATGCTATAAGCCCAGGGGCCCCAACAGGGAAAATAGCTCTGTGAGGAAAGGAATAAAGGAAAAATAAAATATTTTAAGAATAGCAACAACATTAAAATAAATATTTCCTATATAAACTATAAAAACTTTAACAAAACAAGAAACAGAGAAATTAGATAGAATATCGTGCCTGAGTGTACCCTCAAGCAAGAGAACTCTAACCCAAGACAGTGGAAGACCATGGTACAGAGGCTATGGCACTAACCAAGACTAGAGAACAATGGTTTGATTTCGGAGTGTCCTCCTCCTAGAAGAGCTGCTTACCATAGCTAGAGTCTCTTCTACCCTTACCAAGAGGAAAGTAGCCACTGAACCATTACAGTGGTGTAGTTAACCCCTTGAGAGAAAAAGAATTGTTTGGTAATCTCAGTGTTGTCAGGTGTATGAGGAGAGAGGAGAATATGTAAAGAATATGCCAGACTATTCGGTGTATGTGTAGGCAAAGTGAAAATGAACCGTAACCATAGATAAAGATCCAATGTAGTACTGCCTGGCCAGTCAATGGACCCCCTAACTCTCTAGTGGTAGTATCTCAACGGGTGGCTGGTGCCCTGGCCAACCTACTACGTACAATTTGTGTGTTTATATTCAATTATTATACCACAAATACTTGTTGATATGAAATTCACTCTTCCTCTAGAATAAAATACTCAGAAAGAAATCATCTCGTCAGGATTCGAGCTTGTTCCTCTACATCGATGCAGTAGCATACAATTGATTCATTCTTTTGGACATAATTGTGGTAATCTAATGGAAATGTTGAAAAAGGTAAATTCTATGACTTAATCCTATCAAGTGGGAAGTCAAAGTATAACTGACAAATCCCCTAGAGACGGCCATCTTATGCTGGTTTTTTTATTTTCCCAGTGGAAATGCCTCTAGATGTTTGGCCGATATAAATCAAGTTGCGTTTTGAACATGGAATAGCATATGCTATATTATTATTTCCAGAGCTATTCTTTATATATTTTAAATCTAGAAATATATTTAAACACTACCCTTATATCCTATGGTGTTTTGTTCTGGTGAAATGTATTTATGGATTTATGTAAAACTAGGTCACAAACCTCCCTTGAAGATTAGGGATTTCATATATAAATTTCAATCTATACATTTTTTTTTTCAATTAACGCAATAGACTTGAATCTGTTATACTGTTTAGGTCCTTGACATTATGTAATTTTGTAATGTCCTGTGGTAGTGGTGTAAGAATACTACCACCGTGCGTCTTGCGTGTCGTAGAAAGTGAGTAAAAGGACAGCTTCTGCCTTGCAGTCTTGCTTTTCAGCAATAGGTAACCCCCCCCCACCCCCCACCCACCAATAAACGTGGTTAATGACTGCAAGGACTTGCGATCGTGAAAACACGCTGCTAAGTTATAAATGATGCCTAATGCTTTTAGAAATAAGGATGCTTGTCAGAAAACTTGGCCGTTGCTGTAGCTAGGATAACGGTGGGAAGGATGATAGTATGTCCATTTTTCAATTCAGTCTTGTTTTTAACGTATAAAATAATATATAGATGAAAACTGCTGGAACACATACAAATGGTAAGTCGCCGAGCTAGTTTGAGCGTTTGTGTATATTCCTACAACTGCTTCCGTACGCTTTTGTCACTCTGGAAACACAACACAAATTTAATTTTCCCTCTAAGCCCGGTGAGCCCGTGAGTAAAGTCTTGTCTCATTTCGGAATAATTCCTTCTGATGCCAGGATAATGAATCGGAGAGAAACGTGATCATCTCTAATTGCGTCATTTAGTGGAGTATGTTTTCGTTACCTCAAAAACATTTTCCTTTCAAGAAATATTTACTTTTTTCCTCCAAGTGTTTAGATTGTCTCGCTAATGAGATTGCGTGTACTTTGTATTTTCACCATTTATCATTTTTTTACGACTTTTCCCAACGATTTTATTTCTATAACCAGATTTCTTCTTCTTCTTCTTCTTCTTCTTCTTCTTCATCTTCTTCTTCTTATTCTTCTTCTTCTTCTTTGGACTAGAATATTTTCTCTAGATATTCCGTTTAAGTTTTAAATTTAGTGAAATTCTCATTTTCCATTATTCAAAATATGCTGGCTCTTATATGAATTTTTTTTTATTTATGCTTACTGTTTAGATTTCGAACGAGCTGAATAAATATACACACGCAAATTATAGACTAATTATATATATATATATATATATATATATATATATATATATATATATATATATATATATATATATATATATATATATGTGTGTGTGGATATATATATATATATATATATATATATATATATATATATATATATATATATATATATATATGTATGTACAGTGTATATATATATATATATATATATATATATATATATATATATGATTTATATATATATATATATATATATATATATATATATATATAATTTATATGTACATATATATATATATAAATATATATATATATATATATATATATATATATATATATATATATATATATATATATATATATATATATGTATATATATATATATATGTATATATATATATATATATATATATATATATATATATATATATATATATATATATATATATATATCATAGACTCCTTTAAGGAAGGACTGGAACGTCCCCTGCTCGGGGTTTTTAACTTGAGTCTGAAAGATTAACTTGAGTCTGGACTAAAATGACTTCTAGAAGGGCTAGAAACACGTTCTCTGGATCAAAATGGGGGTTTTTGAGGATTGTGAGTTCAATGGTAACATTTTCAACACCACCTGGGGTCATCTTCAAGGTCTAAAGGTCATTTATCAAGGTCAAATTTGTGAATTTTGGTCATTTTTGCTCGTTTTTTGTGTGTAACTCATAAATGGTGAGAGATAGCTGATTATAATATGTGGCAAGTCTGCAGAGCTGTCCGAATTTAATATATATTGTCATATATCGTCCTTCAAGAAAGGACTGGAACGTCCCCTGATCGGGGTTTTTAACTTGAGTCTGAAGAACTTGAGTCCTGGACTAAAATGACTTCTAAGAAGGGCTAGAAACACGTTCTCTGATTCAAAGTAGGGTTTTTTGAGGACGGTGAGTTCAATAGTGACATTTTCAACACCACCTGGGGTCATCATCATCATCTTCAAGGTCAAAAGGTCATATTTCAAGGTCAAAATAGTGAATTTTGGTCATTTTTACTCGTTTTTGTGTGTAACTCATAGATGGTGAGGGATGGCTGATTATATAAGAGGCAAGTCTGTAGTTCTGTTCAAATTTAATATATATTGTCAAATATTGTATTACTCAAACATTCCAAACAAGCCCTAAAACAATGAAACACTAAAATAAGAAATAAAGAACGGTATTTCTCATCACAACAAAACTCAAAGACATTAACATTTGATAAGATGAACATCGCTAGATGGAGAGCTTTTCTTGCCTCCTGAGGCATCTCACAGCCTTTTCTTTGTCACTTACATTGAGAACCTGAGCTTTCAATAGAATGTTGGCTAAAGTCGTACATGCTGCATTATTAGTAGCTAAAGGTGCATCTACAAAAGATAACGATTCAGTAAAATGAAAGCGGCAATGCATTTTAGTCAGGGCATGCAAATTATAGGCATTATGTACAAAAAGACAGTTGAAATAGTTGGCACACTCAGTCCACCTCTATTCAAATGATCTAAGAACTCAGATGACACCTCGTTACCATCTTCATCATCCATGATATCCTCCATACTAGTGCTATTACAATATTTATGAACAAGGTATCCAGCCAAATATACAACTTTATGCTTGAGGTTATCAGCAGACCTCAAGAGCTCCCGAGTGTCTTGAGGAGTGATCTCGTCAATGAGTTCACTTCGCTCATCTGGATTTATGGAAGAAGTACAATTCTTGTCGCAATCAAGCACACGAGAACTAGATTCTGGCATAATGTCATGCTTTAGAAGTGTCTGCAAATTTGTAACTTTTGCTGCAGCCATAATGTCAACTACATCAATGTAGAAGTTTCCACCACTTCTTTGCCTGGCTTAACCGAAAAACTTTTCCAAGGCTTCATCCGCGAATATAGCAGGAAGAACATAGTCAAAGTCTTTCTCTGCCAGAAGCAATTTGGCAGCAGCCACATTATTACGTGTAGACACAATGAATGCTTCAGCAGTTTGCTTAGTTAACTTCAGCTTACGACCACTACCTCCTTGCCATGTGCAGGTCGATATAATTTGGCAGGCGTCCTCCAACTTAGTGAAAGATGTACAGTCTGCTGTCCAAGGCTGTCTGGATTCGTCACGTAGAGGTCTAGCTGAGAAACGGTCTTTCACATTCATCATCTTGAACCACTCACTCATTGTCTGGGTAAGAATGATGGTGCCTTCGCTGATGCCCAATGAATCCTTGAAGGTCTTTAAGGCAGCGACAGTCTTGTCATTGAACACCTGACATACTAAGGGTACGCTCTGGCGTTGAAGGGGTTTGGGGAAAACAGCGGTGTGCGTCAGCTTGGTTAAGCGAATAGGAGTAGCTCGGTCGATCTCATAAAGCTTCCGAATATCACTCCAGTAAGCTTTGTACTCATTGCCATGTACAACAAATGAGAGTGTCTGGCCATCAACAGTAATCCAGTTGTTACGAACATTTTTGAAGATGTGCACGTAGTCGTACACTAAGAACATAGATTACTCTTGAATGGATAGCACTTGACAACTTCCAGGGCCTCCAAGTTTCGAATAAACACTGCGATTGGTATTGCAATTGTCACATATCAAAGAAATCACAGTACCGCCAGCACCAACTCAGCTTATCGGCAGCTAGCTTTTTGCAGGGTAAAACACGTAGAATATAGCGTGGACCACCAAAATGGCAGGCAACTTCAACAACCATAGCATGTGAAGCAAGCATTTCATGGTCACTACCCGCTGCAACGTTTTGAGCATATCCTAGAACATGTCCTCCAGAAAATCGCAATGTCTCGATCAGCTTTACTTCATCAAACATTAGATTCACCAAACGCTACTGCGGCTTAAGCTGGTCAAATAACGTTTTGAGGTTGGAGTCCTGCAGACTACTAGAAAGCACCTCTTTTATCTTTTTTGTTGATGGTAGAATGATTAAGCCAGATCGACGAATCATTTTGTATGCACTGGGAGATATGTTGTAAAGCTGCATTGCGAATATCAGAGTGTCGGTATGAAATCGACGACCATCAGGAGGTTTGAACACAAGCAGCAGCTGTGACAGAATGAAGGTTAAATGAGGAAGCTCGTGTGCCTCAGTCATTTTGCAGAGCTGGCTTATTATGTACTGAAGACTTTCCTGGCTTGTGTACTCATAGGTGTTTACCTGTTCAGTTATGGATCTAATCTGGGACCATTTTGAGAGCAAGCTGTTCTTTTGCAAAGGAAAAAGTCGTTTAGGCACCTCAATGCCATCTTTCTCAACTCTATTCAAGAATAGGAATCCAAAAGGTGAGTTGACTTGTTGTAGATGAAAGAACTGCTTGACAGTTTGTCCAGTAGCGTCAGTTCTTGATAGGTAGAGATCTTTCTAGTCTTTTATGACGTTAAAACCAGGAAAATAGGAGCTAATTTTGGCGCGAAATTGGTCGAAATCTCGGATTTTGTCTGCAGCCTCAGCAGCTGCATGCACCTTTTTAGCTCTTGATTGTGATGTAGAAGATGATGTTGGGCGTGGGGTTGAGGTAACCTGCTTCAAAGCAGATTTTGGTATTCCAGGAAATATTGATGGACATTAACTGACACCCATTCACAATTGAAATGTGTCTCACAAATATATATCTCCTTCAAGCGTCTCAAGCTTTCTTTCTCATTCGGCATTGCCAATATCCATCTCTCCCTCTCCTCAGGATCTTTTGGGAAGGATATGACTTTTACATAAGGTGTCCCATCATAGTTCCCTTTACAACCAAAGCAGCTACAGTGACGTGGCATATTGTGAGATCACCAGCTGGACCGTTTCTATAACAAAAACAGAAAACACATTAGTCAGTGAGATTTGAACAGAAAATGGGATTTGCATAGAAAACGAGATAAAAACAGGTAAAGTTGTGGGAGCAAAATGATCTTAAAATTTGAAAATACGTAACATATGTCAATTTTTAAAAAAAAAATCAGGCATGAAGTCTCTCAGACTCAAGTTAAAAACCCCGAGGTCCTGACGTTTCAGTCCTTCCTTAAAGGAGTCTATGATATATATATATATATATATATATATATATATATATATATATATATATATATATATATATATATATATATATATATTTGGGCTTAGGCCATGTCGTCCTGATGGAAGTTCCTTCATAAGTAGCTTCCTAGGTTATATGTGACTACAGTGATATATACCAGAGAATTTACCGAAGGTATCCAGAATTCTAACTCCTGGAGCGAGTATCCCTTAAAAATTCACAAAGGGATACCGCGTAAGGACGTATCTTGACACATCTCAGTTATTTACACCTCAAATAGCGATTTTCACTTCGAGAGGGAAAAGTGGCAAGAAAATAGGAGAGTTGTTAAAAAGGTAAACACTCGATTCTCCTAATGTACTGTAATAGTTCGCCTAATCGCCACAGCGAGGCGCCTCCTAAGCCATTCTTTCGTTCGTAGCTTCGGTGACCGGTCTTTTCCGGAGTTATCTCGCTATTTTGAAAGCTTTTTTCATCATTGTGATAGATTCCCCCCGCTTCATCAGCATCTGGAAATTTAAGTAATATCTTTGAATTGTGTAAATGTAAGGTCTTGCCAGTTTTGCTTGTCGATTGAGATCGTGTTTAACGTAACAAGAGCTGTTGCCAGCAGGATGGCGTCATGGACGCAATCGTTCTTTTGTTCATTTAGTTAGCAAGAACGATATTCCCGGCATTAATTGCTTTAATAACTTTAGCTTTTTAGTTTTCTTAGCTAGGGATTTTTATATTATGTCATTGTTGTCGTGGTTTTGGCTATTATGATCAAGCCTCACGAGTGCCAGGCTTCCTAGCCTAGGCACCTTCACACTTCATGCATGATATAACCTTCCTGGTAAAGTTTTATTGAAGCTCAGGCAATATTTTATACAATTAAGATATTACTGTGTATTTTTTCCTCTTCCATTTTAGTATACTAGAGTATCGATGATCGTCTCTCTATGCTCTTTGGCTTGATAGCCTAAGGGCTTTAGTATACTTGATATATGTCCCCGATTGCTCTTGTATTGTCTTTTAAGGGGAGATTGATATCTCCTATACCTTTTAGGTCAATACTATCTCTACAAGATTTAAGAGTAATTCCCTTTCCCTCTGATTAGCCTAGGCTATCCTTAGTTAATTTTGCTTTGACCTGTGTTCGGGCAAAATTTACTGGGCCATTTCGTTTCTCTCTCCTTTCCTTGTACTGGCATAGCTGATTCTTTGCCAATCCTCAGGTTTGGAGTGGAGGACGGGACATCAGAGTAAGTCTGTGTTAGGCATCTAGCTTCTGGGAAATGACTTACTAGTTAGCCTAGTTGCTGTTCAGGAGGCTAGTCCTCCCTAGGCCACTTTAAAAGTATTGTTTTACAGTTTCCTTTTCCTGGCCTAGCAGACAGTCCTGTTCTAAGGTTTTCTAACTCGAAGATAGGTTTCTTCCTTAGTGGAAATCCTTAGTACGTGATTCTGTTCTCTAAGAGTGTGTCCTATGGGCGTTCTCTTTACCTAACCCTTTCTGGGGAATTGATTTCTACTACTTGAGGTTACTTTTGAGATCAGAATCACTCAGGTTAGGTAATTCTTTAGGGTATTACCTTACTTATGGACTTTTACCCCCTACCCCGCTATCTCTTTTGTGTTGGATGAAACTTCACCCTTGGCAGTGGTCCTACATAGTCCCTATGGGGGTCTGTAGAACTGGCCTGAGTTTCCCTATCGACTGCCGGCAGGTAACCTCATATCTTTGAGTGTGCCCTCGAGTCCTATCTTGGACTGCCTTCCATATTCCTTATGATGGGATATGGTTGAGTGGAAGCCCGAATTCAATTCCCTCTTCCACTGGCTCACTCTTTCGGGATGCTGGCCGGCATAGCTGATCCTTTGCCGTCCTTTATCCTTACCTTTTTCTCTGACTTTCTTTATGGGCTGGCTGCTGGCAGTTAGCTCTGCCGGCGTCTATATGGATAGTTAGGCCGGCAGTTCACTGCCTCCTCTTGCCTTGGTCATCGCTGATCAATGTGCCGACGGCAGGTATCCTGTGACCGGCTGCCGGCAACTGTGCTGTTGCCGGCAGCCGGCCTGTGCCTTCCATCCACTATATTATAAGATAGTAACTGAGCCCAGTCAGGCCGGCATAAGCCGGCAGGTCCGGCTGGTGCCGGCCTGCCCGGCAGGTGCCGGCTAGCCCGGCGAGTGCCGGCTAGCCCGGCGAGTGCCGACCGGGCCGGCAGTGTCAGCAGGGCTGGCAGTGTCGGCAGGGCCGGCAGTGCCGTCGGTCCGACGCTGTCGCTGGGCCCAGCAGTGTCGGCTAGGCCGGCAGTGTCGGCGGGGCCGGCGGGACCGGCAATACTGGCGGCATACTGCCGCAAGCTACTGCTGTGCCCCGGAAAACCAATTTTTTCCAACCTACATGTGGTTCTTGGGCAGCCATTTGTGAGACCATCATTTAGGAGAAATGATTCTCTCTTTTATTAATGGTTAAATTCCATTAGATTTATCCACCATATTGTGCATAATGGAAGATGTGTCATGAGGACACTTAATATATCTTGGATAATGTCTTCCGGTAATTAATTCCTAGGAATTGCCTAGTTCAATATGGGAGGAGGTCATAGCAAATGGCTGGACAGGAGGCACATGTAGGTGTCTTTCCTATCTATAACTTAGCCTATCCAAGCTAAATATAATGCTTAATTTAAGTCGAAATCTGAAGATTTCACAGAAAACTCATTTGCTTTTCTTTCTTTACAGGAGGAGCATCCCGAGTGCGGGAACAACTTTTGTAGAGTCCGTAGCAAGAGTGTGCAGGGCTCACGCTCGCTGCTCTATCACCAAAGGGGTTCTCAAGTATTAGGACCCGCAGGTATGTGCCATTTGTGAGAATTTGGTAAAGGAGGCTTTTGATGACCAAAAGTCTCTAGAGCCTAGGGATGCAGCTAGGGACACGCTGCGTAAATCGGTCAGGGGCTTTCAAAAGAATGCTTCGGGCCCATACCTTCCTAATGCTAGGATGAGGGATTGTCTCTTCCCCAGACCTCATGATGATGCTATCATTCCCCAGACAAAACCTGAGATCCCCTTGGTTCAACTTCAGGTCCAGCTCACCCAGGACCCTGACGTTGCGGATACATTGGAGGGTATCCATTTGGACGACAACATGTCTGTCGTCTACGAGGAGACAAAGAAGAATCTCCTCGTCGAAGAGTTGGATCAGGAGGCAGTTGCCCCTCCTGAAGAGAATGTTGAGAATGCCAAAGTAGCTTCGGTTTCTTCAGCTGTAGTGGCCGATCCGGCGCCATCAACTTCTTCTCAACCACCTCAGCTCGATTCGATCACGAGCAGTCTTCATTCCTTGATCTCCATGGTGTAGGATCTACAGAAGAGGTCGTCCGAGAAGGAAGCCACTTTTCGGACGGAGATTGAGCAGTTGGTGTCTTCACGTATGGCCCCGAAGAAGCTGAACGTGAAGGACCTTCCCGTTTTCTCCTTCGTTAACCCAGGGAGGTACGCAGAGCATATGCCTATGTCAGCAGGCAAAATTTTCCTCTCAGAGAAACTGGGCACAGTACCAGTGGAGGAAATCGAGTTCTGGCCCAGCAGAGGGTCCTACCCGGACTGTTACGTCCGCCTTAGGAATGAACCGGCGTGTAAAGAAGAGACGGAACCCAAGGAGACAATTGACCTTGAGCTTGCTAAGGCACAAGCCTTATTTTCCAAAACTTTGAAAGAGAGGGCTTTCACTAGTTCGAAGGTGCCGGCTCTTAGCAAAAAACACCCATCGTTTGTTGCTGACCCTCAACGCGCTTTCCCTTTATGGACAAAGGGTTTAAAGCAGCTCTGAAGGCCGGGGAGGCAGGTAAACCTTGCCCCACATTAGAAGAAAGCAAGCCTTTCCCCCTTGCTTTCCCATCAGACGACAAGGACTGGAAGGATGTTCATGTCACCTTCACAGTCGGGAAGCTGAAGGCCGATATCGCTGGACGTCAGTTCAACGAAGACCTCCCAAAGCTGACTGATTTTCTCTTAAAGAGAGAACATGAGACTAAGGAACGCCTGGCTGCTTCCATGTCTCTCCAAACAGGGCTAAAGATGATGGCTAGTATCCCTGACACCCCGGATATGTACATGGTCTTCGCCAAGGCTCACTTGGCTACGGTAACAAGGGACCTGTACAACTTTATCAAGGCCAGAAGGGCCTGTAGGGAGTTCGTGTCTGCTTCCGCTTCCGTTAAACACGAACCTAGGAAGCTGATAGCTTCTAAAATCTGGGGAAAAGACCTCTTCCCGAGTGAAGTGGTCTAGGAGGTTGTAGACAAAGCCGCCTCGGAGAATAGAAATCTCCTTTCCAAATGGGGCTTGTCTTCAAAACAAAAATCTTCAGCTGACGAAGGTCCCCAGCCGAAGAACAAGTCTAAACGACCTCGCTTGCCCTCTCGACCAAAGCAGCAACAGCTTCTCATGGCCACGGTCCCCCAGACGGTAGCACAACCCACCACCACCTTTCAACTGGTGCCCCAGACTCTGGCTTCTCAGTCGCCAGTGTTCACCCCAGTTTACAAAAGGCAGGCTACTACTTCTAAGCCAAAGTCTCGAGGTTCCTTTCAGGGTTCCTCGAGGCGCCCCTTCAGAGGCAGGGACAACAGAGGTGGTCGTGGCCAAGGAGGTAAATCCTCCAGTCAACACTCTAAGTGAGATGCTGCCGGTAGGAGGGAGACTTCTCCATTTTCAGGATCGGTGGACCTTCGATCCTTGGGCCCACAGCCTGATCAAGAAAGGACTGGGCTGGGGTTGGATTTCAACCCCACCATGCTTTCCTCAATTCTTCCAACCATCAACCCCAGTTCTGGAAGAATATGTTCAAGAACTATTAGACAAGATAGTCATAAGGAAAGCAAAGTCCATCAAATTCCAAGGAAGGCTATTCTGTGTTCCGAAGAAGGATTCGGAAAAGCTCAGAGTCATTCTGAACTTATCACCACTCAACAAGTTCATTGTGAACTACAAGTTCAGAATGCTGACGCTTCAGCACATAAGGACCCTTCTGCCCAAACGGGCATACACAGTCTCCATAGACATGACGGATGCTTACTGGCATGTGCCAATCAACCGTCAGGTTTCCCCCTACCTAGAGTTCAAGCTCCAGAAAATGAAATACGTTTTCAGAGCCATGCCCTTCGGTCTGAACATTGCTCCAAGAATATTCACAAAGCTTGCGAACGCAGTCATTCGACAACTACGCCTCATGGGTGTCCAGGTGATGGCCTACTTGGACGATTGGCTGGTGTGGGCAGCATCCAAAGAAAAATGCATGCAAGCCTCCAGAAAAGTGATTCAATTCCTAGAAAACCTAGGGTTCAATATCAACCTGAAAAAGTCTCGGCTTTCTCCGGCTCAAAAGTTCCAGTGGCTGGGAGTTCACTGGGACCTACAGTCATATTGCCTCTCTTTGCCCACAGCAAAACTCAGCAAAGAGGAAGGAGATAGCAAGGTCGGTCAAAAGTCTTCTTCAATCTCAAAGAATATCAAGAAGACAACAGGAGAGAGTGTTGGGGTCTCTCCAGTTTGCCTCTTTGACGGACCCACTTTTGAGAGTGCAGTTAAAAGATGCATCAGGAGTCTGGAGAAAATACGCTTACAACGATCGAAGAGATCTACGAAGACCATTCCCAAATCGTCTGCGATCCATTCTCAAGCCATGGTCAGAAGCAAAGAACCTAAGAAGAAAGGTACCCTTGCAACCACCTCCACTAGCAGTCACTGTTCACACGGATGCCTCGAAGGAAGGTTGGGGAGGTCACACTCACTGTCAGAAGGTGCAGGGAACCTGGTCTCCACTCTTCAAGTCCTTCCACATAAACTTCCTGGAAGCCATGGCAGTTTTTCTATCTCTGAAGAAACTGAGACTTCGCTTCTCAATCCACATCCGCCTGGTTTTAGACAGCGAAGTGATAATGAGATGCATAAATCGACAGGGCTCAAGATCGCCTCAATTAGATCAAGTGATGTTGGCCATCTTTCATCTCTCCAACAGGATGAAGTGGCACTTGACAGCAGTCCACCTCCAAGGATTCCGCAATGTGACAGCGGATGCTCTATCCAGGATCAATCCGATAGAGTCCGAATGGTCCCTAGACACAGGATCATTCTTCTTCATATTGAACAAAGTCCCAGGACTGCAAGTAGATCTCTTCGCAACAAGCGACAACAAGAAACTATCCCAGTATGTTGCCCCGTACAAGGATCCTCTAGCGGAAGCAACGGACGCGATGTCCGTGGATTGGAACAGATGGTCCAGGATTTATCTTTTCCCACCAACCAACCTGTTGTTGAAAGCCCTCGACAAATTGAGATCCTTTCGGGGGAGGGCAGCGATAGTGGCCCACAAGTGGCCAGGCAGCGTCTGGTTCCCTCTGATAACAGAACTACGCCTGAAGCTGATCCCGTTGTCGGAACCAGTTCTAACTCAGCAAGTGCAGAAATCGACTGTCAACGCTTCATCAGAGAAAACCCAGAACCTTCATCTCATGATTTGCTCACCCTAGCGGTTAAGAAAAGGTTCTGGATTTCTGCAGACAGTATTAACTTCTTAGAAGAATATAAGTCAAAGTCTACAAGAAGACAATATGAGTCTTCCTGGAAGAAATGGGTAGCCTTTGTTAAGGCGAAGAAACCGCAAGAGATTTCTACGGACTTCTGTTTGTCCTTCTTGATCCATTTTCACGGACAAGGATTAGCAGCTAATACAATTACTACTTGTAAATCTGCATTGGCTAGGCCGATTCTATACGCCTTCCAGGTGGACTTTTCTAATGAAATCTTCAACAAGATCCCAAAAGCCTGCGCCAAACTTCGACCTGCAGCTCCTTCAAAGCCCATTTCATGGTCTTTGGATAAGGTTCTTCATCTGGCTAAAACTTTGAACAATGAAGATTGCTCGCTGAAAGACATGACTCAGAAGGTGATATTTCTGTTTGTACTAGCCTCAGGAGCCAGAGTTAGTGAAATAGTGGCCCTCTCGAGGTATGATGGCCACATTCAGTTTACAACGAACGGAGATTTAAATCTCTCTCCGGATCCGTCGTTTCTCGCCAAGAACGAGCTACCCACTAAGAGATGGGGTCCCTGGAGAATCTGCCCTCTGAAGGAAGAAGCATCCCTCTGCCCAGTGGAATGCCTAAAGGTCTATCTTCGTAGAACTTCAGACTTTAAGGGAGGTCAGCTTTTCAGGGGAGAGACTTCTGGTTCGACGTTATCTTTGAAACAGATAAGGGTGAAAATCACCTACTTTATTCGCAGAGCGGATCCTGACAGTACATCCGCAGGTCACTATCCGAGAAAAGTTGCCTCGTCTCTAAACTTCTTTCAGACTATGTCGTTTGAAAACCTGCGTGCCTATACTGGTTGGAAATCTTCCAGGGTATTCTTTAAGCACTATGCGAAGCAATTACAGGAAATCAAGTTTCATGTGGTAGCTGCAGGTAGTGTAATAAAACCTGCCGTTTGATTACTGTGAAGGACAGTGCACTAATAGGGACTTTTAGTGAAGGGTGTACATGATGGACTTGGGTATATCATGATAAGTATTGTGTTGTTAGAGACACTATGAACTGTTTTATCTAACTAGGTGACCTCAAGCATGATAATTTGACACAAGTGCCAGCATTTTATATGCTAGTGTTCCTGGTAATAACATTATGCAGTGAAATACTTTATTTCTTTGAGTGGCTTTTGTTTTTCTTTCAGATGAAACTTGTTTATTTTGTTATTACTGTTATGCTTTTTTATGCAATATGTTCAGCATAAATATATTAATTCCAATCATGATTTCTGTGTTTCTTGTAAATAAACATTAGAAGGAATCTTTGCGTCTCTTTCGCCTCAAGATTTTATAGATCATGTATATCAGAGCATCTTTGATCCTCTTAGGACTTTGTAAGACTAATGTCTTCTCTTTTACAAACATGTAAGTTTGGTTGTACCATGTCTATTTTACTCTTTTATGATCCCTACGTGAACATAAACCTATCTGTCTAGATCCGGACCTGGGAGGTACAGTATTCTATTCATTGCCTATTAGTACAAACTATGCTTTACGTATATAAGGACACAATATACTTCTGCTTGCTAATTGTTCTTTGAACTCACAATTTTCAGATTTTTTCCTAGAGTCTATATAGACTTTTCCCTGTAGGGGCCAGGAAGAGCTGGCATTTGGTATGCTCAGTTGATTGATGTATTACAGTAACATCAAGTGTCTTTGGTCTTGACGACCAGATAGGAAATAGTTAATTTGAGATAACGGCACTATTATAAATCCACAGATACATTATTGCTCTGGTAAACTTCCATCAGCACGACATGGCCTAAGCCCAAAAAACGGATTTTGAGCAAAGTGAAAAATCTATTTTTGGGTGAAAGAGCCATGTCGTCCTGATGGACCCAGCCTTCTTTAGTAAAAGGATATGAATCCCTCCCTTTGGTACTGTATCTGCAACACCTACGAAGCTACAAAGAATGGCTTAGGTAGCGCCGTGTGGTGGCGATTGGGCGAACTATTACAGTACATTAGGAGAATCGAGTGTTTACCTTTTTAACGAGACTCCTATTTTCTTGTCACTTTTCCCTCTCGAAGTGAAAATCGCTATTTGGGGTGTAACTAGCTGTGAGACGTGTCAAGATACATCCTTACGCGATATCCCTTTGTGAATTTTGAAGGGATACTCGCTCCAGGAGTTAGAATTCTGGATACCTTCGGTAAATTCTCTGGTATATATCACTGTAGTCACATATAACCTACTATGAGATTCAGGGCCCCTGTAACACGGTTTTTTCGCAATAACTTTTTTTCTATGAATTTCATAAATATAACGCTTATTCAGAATGCACATTATATCTACACATAAATTTTGACTATATTCTGCATTACTTAGGTTGAATATATTTGGTACTTTATTAAGTAAAAGTGACGATTTTTGAAGATGGGCCAACTTACTCAGAGAAAAGGTTTCGAACGCACTCGTTACGTAACTTATGACGGCATTTCTTCTCTCTTTCTCGATCGATGATTGGTTATACGTAACGAAGGCTATACCTCTGCCAACAATAACACAAAAGTGTAAATAAAAGCAAAGCAGTACACCTTTATGAACTCTGAAACCTCTCCACTGAGAATTGTCATAATGAACAAACGAACAAAATATGTTAATAAATACAAAAACACTTCGATTATTTGTCTAACTCCCAAAATAAGTTTCCTAAGAAATTACAGTCTACTTTATAGGTCACAATCAGATTGACAAAGTGTATGGAATAGTTGGTAATTTTCAAAAACGTAGTAGACCAGCTTGATTTGATAACTGCTATATCCAATGTCAAGCAATTTTTATTCATTGTCTATCTACCTACCTATTTACTGTAAAAAAAAGATAGCCGGTACCGTATTTTCGCTTTAAACCTTCACCAATAATTATCGTCAGAATGATGACTTCATGAGACTCCACCCACTTTGGCCTCGTTATGAATCAGGATAACACTGAAGGCTATCATGGGCATTGTTGGATCAGAAAATTCAAATTCTGGCTATAAAAACTCATTTCTCGAGTAGTTGTAAGAAGTGCTAAATGATCCTCAATGATCCCAGCAGTTGGCCTAAACGTTTAATTCATGCATACTACTGTTGCGGCAGTACTGCTACAGTAGTATTACTACGCCAGCACTGATACCCCACCCACATCTATGTATTGTTTCGCCATTCATAAAGTCTTTGTTGTGTTTTTTCACTGTGTAATAAGCCATGGCTTCCTCAGAAATTAAGTTTAACATTAGATGATAGGTTATTTCATTAAGCTGACAAGTTATGGCAACTGGGTATGTTATTGCCGACGTTGAAGCTAAAGATAAAGTATGGTATCATTCCTTCATTGCATTATCATCTTTACTACTATTTGTTTTGCTACATGTAGTAAATATTTTAAAGGATAAATGAATTATGTTCACTTTACTTCTATAGATTCCCATTAGATGTACAAATAAAACTCCTAAAACTATTCATGATTTATTTACAAAATGCAGTCATGCCCAAAACAGCCAGCACGTTCGTACGGCCTAAGAAGAAGAAAAAAAAATTATATCGGATGATCCGTTGGTCTGATGGAGATTTTAGCACAAAAATCTTATTTTAACAAAAAAAGTTATATAAAGACTGTTTACATACAATCTCTCTCTCTCTCTCTCTCTCTCTCTCTCTCTCTCTCTCTCTCTCTCTCTCTCTCTCTCTCTCTCTCTCTCTCTCTCTTGGTGGCATAGTGAATAGTTAATGGAAATGTTCAAAAGCCTGAATGACATTACAAGTATTATAATCATGTTACGCTAAATACAAATCAGACCATAAACATTGGATTTAAACTAGAAACTGAATAATTACCTATTCAGGCTATAATAGATATGGCCAAGGGCTTTCTCATGACTGTATAAAGTTGCAAGTCGTAAGACAAATGCAGGTTTGCAACCAAGGGGGCAATTCCAAATCCTGTTAGCCATTCTTGACTGTTATGGGTTTCAGAGCAGATGGAAGAAGGTGAATGGGTGTCTGGTGGATGGGCGGGGCAAAATTTTGTCCAAAGGTGTTTACATTGCTTACGTAATGAATGTTTTCGACTCTTGGCTCGGTATCACTGGCCATGGCGTCGGCTGGATCATTTTTACTCTATAAAAATTAAAACCATCGGGTTTAGGTTATTGATAATGCTGACAAAATTTGTGTGTGGTTGTAAAATATACATATGTCAACTTTCAGCTACACCCGATGCTTTGATAAGGAGCAAAGTCCAAAAAACCGTGTTACAGAGGCCCTGAATCTCATAGTAGGAAGCTACTTATGAAGGAACTTCCATCAGGACGATATGGCTCTTTCACCCAAAAATAGATTTTTCACTTCGCTCAAAATCCGTTTTATGTACATATATATATTCATGTATTTATGTATATAAATTATATATATATATATATATATATATATATATATATATATATATATATATATATATATATATATATATATATATATGTATATATATATATATGTATTTATATTTATATATATACAATATATACATATATATACATAGGGTATATAAATATATATATATATATATATATATATATATATATATATATATATATATATATATATTTATATGTATATATATACAATATATACATATATATACATAGGGTATATAAAATATATATACATATATATACATAGGGTATATAAAATATATATAATATATATATGTATATATACGGTATATATATACAATATATATATGCATATATAAATATATATATATATATAGATATACACATATATATAATTATATATATACGTTATGTATATATACGGTATATAAACAATATATACATATACATATATATAAATATATATATTTATATACATATAACTATATATACATAGGGTAAATATATATATATATATATATATATATATATATATATATATATATATATATATTATATATATGTATACACGGTATATATACATATACCGTATATATGTATATATATATATATATATATATATATATATATATATATATATATATATATATATATATATATATATATATGTATATATAGGTAGGTATGTATATACAGTATATATATGTGTGTGTGTGTATATATATATATATATATATATATATATATATATATATATATATATATATATATATATATATATATATAGGTATATATAGATAGATAGATAGATAGATACGGTGTATATATATATATATATATATATATATATATATATATATATATATATATATATATTATGATTATGACTACCTGGTCTAGACACTAAAAATATATTGTACTATGGCTCGTGACTGGGAACTAAACATATACTGTAATATTATATGTACTACGACTTGCAAGTTCATCAACCTCTAAAAATTCCAACCTCCCTTGTTTGCTTTTTACATTAAAACTGTTACACCTTAAAACATTAATAAACGAATTCTGAGACAGTTAAACAACACCTAGACCGCACTGAATATCCCAAGGTCTCTTTAACACACTCTAAACCAAACTAGGTAATTACTCTTAAGTATTATTTTAAATTTACCGTGGTTCTTAACAGGATACGAGCGGATTTTGATTCCAAACGATGGTGACTGGAATAATACACTCTTTACAAAAATAAATATATTCTATATAAATTACAACACTTTGAAAAAAAAATTACATAATAACAAAATAAGTCACTTGAAAAAAATTAAGTCTGAACAAAACTTACATTGGGTCAAAAATTTTACGATCTGAAAATTATATATTTACTTGACTTGAACTATTATATCTGAATAATTCTTAGACTAAGAAAAGAAGTAATGCAATGTAAATTATACCAAAGCTTGAATTTAAATATTCAAGTTTGACACTTTATGAAAAATAGATAACCAGATCACAATAAAAATCTCTAATCTTCCTACAGGGCTGTTTACAAAACTCTTAGAGAATTTTTA
>NC_090743.1:101575702-101590702 GCF_036898095.1 Palaemon carinicauda | reverse complement strand
CTATCTTCTCAGATTACCATTAAAAGTCTGAGAACTCCCCTCAAAAAAAAAAAAAAAAAAAAAAAAAAAAAAAAATTTAACTATTACTGTTGGTTGCACTTTCTGTTGATAATGTATGTTTGGATTTTATATTTTTGTACATAATGGTGCTATTATGCTATCACTATCATCATCATTCTTTACCCAAGAATTTCCAGCAATCCTGATAAACCGAAAAAAAAATGGACAAAACAACAATAACCAACTAATCATGGTAAAGCTTCCCTTTGCATAACCGTGATGTGCTATCCGAAAAACTGCAGTTCTTTGTGGATCCAACCGGACTGGCTGTAACAGCTGTTCATGTAGTTCATTCTATCAGTAAAAAAAAAAAAAATAAAAAAAAAAAAAAAAAAAAAAAAAAACGAAAGAAATTTGGAGGCTGGAACATCTCGTACCTACATTTTTCTATCTTCCTTTTTTATCATTTTTAAATGGTGTATTTGTTGCATTTAGCGTCCTTTCCTAAAGACATGGTGAGATGATCAAGAAATTACTTGTCTATTTTCAGATAGGATATTTATGTACTTCAATCATGAAGATTATAGCATAGTTCTTTTTGTAATAAGTAGTAAGTTAGCCAAAACACCAGGTACCATATGAGATATCACCGCGAGAGAGTTATTTGGTTCTTTGACTGACCAGTTATTATAACTTTGGATCACTATCTGGTTACTGATCATTTTTCCTTTCCCTAGATATACACCAAATAGTCTGGCCTATTTTCTACACATCTCATCTTTCCTTAAACACCCGAAAGCACTAATATAACCAAAAAATCTAATTCACTCAAAGGTTAACTACTGTATTGCAAGCGTTCAGTGGCTACTTTCCTTTTGGTAAGGGAAGAAAAGACACTTTAGTTATGGTAAGCAGCTCTTCCAGGAGCAGGACACTCCAAAATCAAACCGTTGTTCTCTAGTCTTGGGTAGTGCCATAGCCTCTGTACCATGGTCTTCCACTGTATTGGGTTAGAGTTCTCCGACTTAAGGGTACACTCACACGCTATTCTATCTGTGTCATCCCCTTAACTCACTGGGCTATTTTTTTCCTGTTGGAACCCTTGTGCTTATAGCATCTTGCTTTTACAACTAGGGTTTTAGCATAGATAATGATAATAGTAATAATAATGATAATAATGAGTCTTATGATAACTTATTGATTTACAACTGAGGTTCGTGTTTTTCGGTTTCATCCTCCCATATATGCCACTGAACATCCAATTTCTTGTACAGTTGTAATGTTTTTTGGGCACCTTACTGGACGCACTGGTTCTGTAACCATGGCTAAGGGTCCTTGTAACAGCCATCCCCAACCACTCACCCCGGCTTCACCCACTGTTTTGTTTTCTACTTTACTTCCTTCCTCTTAACTTTTACTATATAATGTAACTGCGGAGTTTACTTCCAGTTTCTCCCAGGTGATATTAGATCAAAATCTGACTCTCTCTCTCTCTCTCTCTCTCTCTCTCTCTCTCTCTCTCTCTCTCTCTCTCTCTCTCTCTCTCTCTCTCTCGATGAATCAATCGTGTATATACCGTTGACTATATTTTATACCTTCTGTTTCCAGTTGTGCCCATGTAACATTTCTTAAATGCCGTAGGTAGGTAGATTTTTCTTTACGCTGTTAATTTCTCATTTCTGAGAGATGTTTCATATAGTTCTTATCTACTCAGCGTTGTTAATAGTCTCAATATATATATATATATATATATATATATATATATATATATATATATATATATATATATATATATATATATATATATATATACATACATATGATTTTTATTTCTCATTCATAGTTGAATCGTTACTTCTCTATCTTTTCCACACTGGACTACTTTCCCGGTTGAGGCCTTGGGCTTGTAGCATTCTGCTTTTCCTAATAAGGTTGTAGCTTCATTTGTAATGATAACAGTAATTAATTTGTACGTGAACCTCCAATCACAATCATTGACGACTAGCCAAAGCTATTTAGAATACAAAGTTGAATTCGATTAAAGAATTCATGAAGGGCTCTTCGTTACTTTTAACATACCGATTTCTGTAGCTCATTTTGAAGGCTTGGAAGTTTAGAGACTGACCATAGATCCATATGATTTGCGGCCAAGACCTCTCTCCATCAAGATAGGACCAGGGAGGGCCAGGCAATAACTGTTAATGACTCAGCAGTTAGATCTATATTCTCCCACAACCGCCCCTCCCCCATCTTTAGCTCATAAGGATGATAAGGTTAAGGACAATTCAATAAACTATCGATCTTCAGCGGGACACACCCCAGTCCAGCAGAACGTCATACCGATACGCTTTCAGTAGGCCACAGCCGTTGTTTCGGAAGTAGGATAATAAGTACCATTCGACAAGGCAAAGACAAGTTATGCACGCACCATGAGCAGTGATACCCGACAGTTCTATTTATTCGTTCTTCATTCATGTAATTAATTTTCTTATCAAATCTCTGTCTTGTTCAAACTTCTACCATTGTTCCATTTTAGCATACGGCTACTTTCCAGTGGGAGAATAATACTACTTTTGTAATTGAGAAATAGTCAGTGGTGGCAACCTCTACCTATTTCTGTGACATGTCTTTATCTTTTAGCCTTGCAAAGCAACACGTCCGATAATCTTTCAGGGGAAAACTTTCCTCTTACGAGAGATGCCAAGAGAAAGTTCTTCCATTACCTTGATTGCCATTAAAGTGAACATTTTAAAACACTTACCACAAGCGTATGTCCTTAGGAGAGTTCCTACAGCATTTCCAAGCAATGCTTTTTACATCAATATTTTGATGGACGCCTTCAGTATACACTCTTAAAGCCCTGTCCACACGATCGAGCATGCCCGACGGGCAAACAGTGATACCAGGCCACAATAGTTAGTGAAAATGAGGGTTGATGACGTCAGAAGCGGGAAAACTAAAGGCAGGAATCTGGCAACACTGTATGATGCCAGATCCCTGTCTGTGGTTTTCCCGCTTCCGACGTCATTAACCCTCATTCTTACTAACTATTGTGGTCTGGTATCACTGTTTGCCCATCGGGCATGCTCGATCGTGTGGACAGGGCTTAAGGCTCAGAGGTGTTGTGAGATGCTAAATAATTTAGGCAGTCTATGGATTTTACAATTCATGAGTTAATCACTTAAGCGTTGGAGGAGGATAGAATCCGTTTTAGCTTGTTTCTAATTGCATTATTATTCTTATTGATGTCGTTATTGCTGCTCTCACACACTTAGCTGCAACCTTTGTAAATCCCAAATGCTACAAATCCATGAGCTCTAATATTCGAAAACAGCAAGGAGCGGGAAAAGAAATATGGAAGAAAAATGAACATACAAAAGAGAGACAAAGGAGATAAAACATATAACACTATCGAAAGAGGCTCCCATTAGCTATAAGTAAAAGCATGAACCGTAAGCCATTAATCATCCTTTATATCATAATACCGTTACGCTCCTAACCCCCCCCCCTCAAAAAAAAAAAAAAAAAAAAAAAAAACTAACTATTCTTCTCTCAACCCTTGACAACCGGTAAGGGGATAGTGCCGTCAGCGCTCTGTAGGCATTACTTTAAGTATCTTCTATAGCGTCCCTTTAACACCTAACTGCACCCACTTTTTAGCCTTCAAATTTACCTCCCTTTCCACTTTGTTTCTTCCCTCTTGCTGTCCAGTCTATTACCTTCTACTTCATAGAGGTGAATGGCTCCCTGAAGCCAGCACTAGGCCATATGGTTGAAATTTCCAATATGTATCTCATCTTTGAGGTATTTAGTTATAAATAATTTTCAATCAAAAATTTTCCATGTAGTAATAAAGCATGAAAAGTAGACCGGGGCAAGTTCAAACTATATCGTAATTGAACTAGAATCAAGATCATTGTTGCTTCTTAATCGGTTTTTTCTTATGTTTTTTTTTTCTTTTTTTTCTTTTCAAATGTATATGATAAATATTGGGTTCCTTGCTCCTTTGCATCTACATTTATTTCATATGAAAATCACAGCAAAATTCTACTTCTTAATGTTATCCAATTTGTATATTTACTTGAAATTTTGACTAGGTATACTATTTTTGAGTTTCATGTTTTCCAAGTTACGGAACTTTTTGGCATGTTTCATGAGAGTTTATGCTTATTACGACTAAATAAAATACCCATAGCTGGTTGTAAGCTACCCAAAGCACCAGCCACCCGTTGAGATACTACTGCTAGAGAGTTGTTGGATACTTTGACCGGCCAGATAGTACTACATCAATCCCTCTCTGGTTACGGCTTATTTTTCCTTTGCCTACACATGCACCGAATAGTCTGGCCTATTATTTACGCATTCTCCTCTTTCCTCATACACTTGAAAACACCAAGATACCCAAAAATAATTCTTCACTCATAGGGTTAACTAACTACTGAACTGTAATTATTCAATGGCTGAATGATTCCGAACTTATTTCAGTATTTATATCAATGTTTGCCATTCTAATTATTTCGTTATATCGGGCATTTTTTATGGTGGTTTGATTGCCTGTTTGAATGTGTATATGAATGCTACAGCATATGCAGATAACCGGATTTTTATATTGCTTGATAACTGGAGTTAATTTTTAGCGTGTTCGAATTTTGGGTATTAAGGGTAATAACCAATTTCAATAAGGTTATAATTTATGTGAAGATGTACATAATTTCTTACTAACCTAATAAACAAAGTTTAAAAAGTTTCATGATAAATTTGTGTTTTTAAGGTACATTTCTGATATGGTTATTGAGTCTGGAATGTCCGTTTTATATACTACGTCAGTGTGAACCAATGATGCAAATGATTTGTCACATCTGTTGGACCATGAGACACTTCTATGCATCTGTGGAAACTACTACTACTACTACTACTACTACCACTACTACTAATATAGCAGTCCACAGTTATCGAAGGCTACATTCAAAGTTTTTCAATTGATGTTAAATGTAGAATATATAAACCCACCATTTCTGTGCGTTGATGGGTTTACCGTACACTTTGGTATGATAAAATTCAATGGTCCGCTCACACTCTTACTTTCCAAGTGTAAGGTGCGTTAGGCTCACTAACTTGAGAGTGTGTCGGTGAACTTGTATTACTTTAAACACACCTGTGTAATCTATACATATTTGTTACACACCAGTGGGTACTTTAAGCATATGTTTTTATGCATCTGGGGGCACATTATGCAGATTTTTAATATATCTGGGGTACATTAAGTTCACGTTTTTATACGTCTGTGGGCGCTCTATGCAGGTTCTTTTTATACACCTGGGGATACATCAAATTCAAATGTTTATACATCTGTGAGCACACTATACAGATTTTTAAACACATGTAAGTACTCGTAAACAAGTGGTTTTATACATATAGGGGTATCCCATGCAAATTTTTATATAAGCTTGTTGGAATAATATTCAGATCTATGGATCAACGATGAAAGTCTGGACACGTCTATGGGATTGAGATGCTCACATTTGTTCTACCTGAGTCCATGCATTTACTGCTGTGTTGTATATAAGCATAATGGACCAAAGGATTCATGAAGCATAAAGCACTATTTGATGTCTTCCACTTTATCACTAAAGGATTTCTCTTCATGATTTAGCATTTTGTATGCTTGATGATATCTGCACTTTCCTTAACAACAGTGAGTAGTTACCGCATCATTGAGAACAGGATGTGATGTCATATGAATTCTTCAGCACATGATTTAGCAGTTTCTTTTATATAATTCTACGATGCTTTTTTATTCTTTTCCAGAATTTTGGATAGTGTTTTGTATGCAAGTAACATAAGTTTTCTTGTTAACTTTTGCTCTCTTACTCACACATGTATATATATTCACATACTGTATAATGTATACGTATACGTACATGCACACACATACATACATACATATATATATATATATATATATATATATATATATATATATATATATATATATATATATATATATATATATATATATATATATATATACACAGTATATATATATATATATATATATATATATATATATATATATGTATGTATGTATGTATACATATATACATCAATATATATATATATATATATATATATATATATATATATATATATATATATATATATGTATATGAATATATATATATATATATATATATATATATATATATATATATATATATATATATATATATATATATTCTGAAGAAGTGTTTTAATTCTTTCATTCTACCTTGTTTTGAGTATTGTTCTCCTGTCTGGTGTTCTGCTGCTGATTCTCATCTTAATTTGTTGGACAGAAACTTACGGTCTATTAAGTGTCTTATTCCTGGTCTAGATATTAATCTTTGGCACCGTCGTTCAATTAGTTCATTATGCATGTTACATAAGTTTTTTCATAACTCTGACCATCCTTTACATTCAGATCTCCCTGGACAATTCTATCCTGTTCGTAATACTAGACAGGCAGTTAATTCTAATAGCCAGGCCTTCTCCATCATGAGGCTCAATACTACACAGTATTCTAGAAGTTTTATTCCAGCTGTTACTAAGTTGTGGAATGATCTTCCTAATCGAGTAGTTGAATCAGTAGAAGTTCAAAAGTTCAAAGTTGCAGCAAATTTTTTTATGTTGACCAGGCTGACATGAGTCTTTTTATTGTTTACATATGACATATCTGTTTTTGACGTTATTAATAGTTTATTTAGGACATATCTGTTTTGACGCTGTTACTGTTTTTAGAATGATATATTGTTAATTTATTCTCACCATTTATTTATTTTCTTATTTCCTTTCCTCACTGGGCAATTTTTCCCTGTTGGAGCCCTTGGGCTTATAGCATCTTGCTTTTCCAACTAGGGTTGTAGCTTGGCTAGTAATAATAAAAATATACATATACACACGCGTGTCTATATATATATATATATATATATATATATATATATATATATATATATATATATATATATATATATATATATATATATATAGTATATGTATTTTTATGAGTGTATAAATACATATATAAATAATGTATGCATTTATGTATGTACTGTACGTCGTATTCTTATTTACCACTGTACCTTTATGTAATGGCAGTATAACTAGAGGAGTCTAACCTTTTACAGACTTTTAGGAGTGAGATCTACTCACGCCTTTATGCTTCAACAGAGCGGATGCTGGGACACTTTTATTGTTGGGTATGTATGTATGTATATATATATATATATATATATATATATATATATATATATATATATATATATATATATATGTGTGTGTGTGTGTGTGTGTGTGTGTGTGTGTGTGTGTATGTGTATCACTAACAGTCGCGATTTTAATCAATGTAAATATCAACAACAATGGCATTCGATACTGAGTTCTACCTTTAGGAATGTATATCCACTGGAAATTTATTTATGATAAATGCTTCTGTGTAGGACAAAGGACTCGGATATACAATCCCAAAGTTATTAAAAGCCATTGTAGTTTATTTACACGCACACACACAAACACACATGCTTATATATATATATGTATATATATATATATATATATATATATATATATATATATATATATATATATATATATATAAATATATATGTATATATGTATATATGTGTATATATATATACATATATATATAATGTATATATATATATATATATATATATATATATATATATATATATATCGGCATATATATTTAAAATAAGCATTCATTCATATATATATATATATATATATATATATATATATATATATATATATATATATATATATATATATATAGATAGATATATATATATATGTATATATCGGCGTATATATTTAAAATAAACATTCATTCATATATATATATATATATATATATATATATATATATATGCGTCTGCATATATATATATATATATATATATATATATATATATATATATATATATATATATATATATATATGAAATATATATGTCCGCATATGTATTAAATATAAGCATTTATTCATATATATATATATATATATATATATATATATATATATATATATATATATATGCATATATATATATACATACATACGTACACACACACACACACACATATATATATATATATATATATATATATATATATATATATATATATATGTATATATGTATATATATATATATATATATATATATATATATATATATATATATATATATATATATATATGTATATATGTATATATATATATATATATATATATATATATATATATATATATATATATATATATATATATATATATATATATGTATATATATATCATGCCCAATTGTTCGAAGGCAAGTTGAGCGATGTCATTTTATGCGAATTCATTTAGAGCAAAGTCAAAATCATGTCATTTTGAGCGATGCCTATTGAGCGATGTCAGTTTGAACGAACCTCTACCTGATAACGAAGTTCGAGCACTGTCATTTTGAGCGATAATTTCAATGAAATGAAATTTATACCATTCAATATGAAATCAAATCTAGGGAAAAACATCACAGAGATCTTGATTTCTTTTATTAAAAATGTTTCAGGTAAGCACAGATAAGAACTATAAGTAAAATTTGGAAATCAAATTGCCTGAAATTACATATAAAAATCAGACTATATACCAGATGAGCGAGATCGGTGTTACTCTATGGATATGAGTCATGGTATGACAATGAAACAATCTCCAATACATTTAGTAGATTTGAGAATAAAGCCCCCAGAAGGGTATTGGGAGTTAAATGGCGGGACAGGATTAGAAAAGAAACTATAGAGAGATTACTTGAGTGCCATTTGTGGATGAGATCAGGATGAGGGGTAGATGAAGACGGTTTGGGCATTCTCTTCGCACTCCCAAGAGAGATTAGTTCATCAAATGTTCAGCTGGGCTCCACAAGGCACTAGAAGAGTTGGAAGACCCAGACCGACATGGCTGAGGACTATAAGGAGTGAAGTAGGAAATGATGAATGGAGAAGTGTTGAATTGAAAGCTCAATATAGAGACGACTGGCGAAATCTAACCGAGGCCCTTTGAGTTAATAGGCGTAGGAGGAGATGATGATGAAAACGTTTTTAAGAACAAAAAGAAAAAATAATGCAAAGCTCAAAATAAAAATTTTAAAAAAATCCAAAGAAAAAGTAATATATTCTACAAAAATTTTTATTCCAAATAGCCTAAATCTTCTATACTGTAAATTCGATTATGCTCTGAACTTTTTCTAAGTTCTCGTGTTTTCTGTTATTACAGAGTAATGAAATTTTTCCAAAATATTTAGTCCTTTGTAGGCTCTCTTTCCATCGCAAAGCCTCTATTAAGAACCAAACTTCTGGTCTTCTACTGTTGTTTGCCATTGGACGGCCAATATAGATATCTTCAAAATAATTCCTGCTGCCTCTTTCGTAATCCAGTGTGATGCTAAACCGTTCTTTGCAACCTTTCACTTCACTTCTATAAATAAATCCATTATAAGCTACTTTGTTATTAACACGACTGGTTAGCATAGTATCCATGATGAGATAGCTTTGTTATTGACACGACTGGTTAGTATAATATCCATGATGAGATAGCTTTGTTATTGACACGACTGGTTAGTATAATATCCATGCTGAGATAGCTTTGTTATTGACACGACTGGTTAGTATAATATCCATGATGAGATAGCTTTGTTATTGACACGACTGGTAAGTATAATATCCATGATGAGATAGCTTTGTTATTGACACGACTGGTTAGTATAATATCCATGATGAGATAGTTTTGCTATTGACACGACTGGTTAGTATAATATCCATGATGAGATAGTTTTGCTATTGACACGACTGGTTAGTATAATATCCATGATGAGATAGCTTTGTTATTGACACGACTGGTTAGCATAATATCCATGATTAGATAGCTTTGTTATTGACACAACTGGTTAGCATAATATCCATGATGAGATAGTTTTGCTATTAACACGACTGGTTAGTATAATATCCATGATGAGAAAGCTTTGCTATTGACACGACTGGTTAGTATAATATCCATGATGAGATAGTTTTGTTATTGACACGACTGGTTAGCATAATATCCATGATAAGATAGCTTTGTTATTGACACGACTGGTTAGCATAATATCCATGATGAGATAGCTTTGTTATTGACACGACTGGTTAGCATAATATCCATGCTGAGATAGCTTTGCTATTGACACGACTGGTTAGCATAATATCCATGATGAGATAGCTTTGTTATTGACACGACTGGTTAGCATAATATCCATGCTGAGATAGCTTTGCTATTGACACGACTGGTTAGCATAATATCCATGATGAGATAGCTTTGTTATTGACACAACTGGTTAGTATAATATCCATGATGAGGTAGCTTTGCTATTGACACGACTGGTTAGCATAATATCCATGATGAGATAGTTTTGCTATTGACACGACTGGTTAGTATAATATCCATGATGAGGTAGCTTTGCTATTGACACGACTGGTTAGCATAATATCCATGATTAGATAGCTTGGTTATTGACACGACTGGTTAGCATAATATCCATGCTGAGATAGCTTTGTTATTGACACGACTGGTTAGTATAATATCCATGATTAGATAGCTTGGTTATTGACACGACTGGTTAGCATAATATCCATGCTGAGATAGCTTTGTTATTGACACGACTGGTTAGTATAATATCCATGATTAGATAGCTTTGTTATTGACACGACTGGTTAGCATAATATCCATGATGAGGTAGCTTTGCTAATGACACGACTGGTTAGTATAATATCCATGATTAGATAGCTTTGTTATTGACTCGACTGGTTAGCATAATATCCATGATGAGATAGCTTTGCTATTGACACGACTGGTTAGTATAATATCCATGATTAGATAGCTTGGTTATTGACACGACTGGTTAGCATAATATCCATGCTGAGATAGCTTTGTTATTGACACGACTGGTTAGTATAATATCCATGATTAGATACCTTGGTTATTGACACGACTGGTTAGCATAATATCCATGCTGAGATAGCTTTGTTATTGACACGACTGGTTAGTATAATATCCATGATGAGATAGTTTTGCTATTAACACGACTGGTTAGTATAATATCCATGATGAGAGAGCTTTGCTATTGACACGACTGGTTAGTATAATATCCATGATGAGATAGTTTTGTTATTGACACGACAGGTTAGTATAATATCCATGCTGAGATAGTTTTGTTATTGACACGACTGGTTAGTATAATATCCATGATAAGATAACTTCGATTGTTACGAAGAACATAAACAAGTTAAAACACATTACTTGAAAACGGGCAAGTTGAACTAACAACTATTAATACGGTAATTCTTTAAAAAAAAAAAAAAAAAAAAAAAAAAAAAAAAAAAAAAAAAAAAACGAGAAATCAACCAAATGACCATTTGTGGTAATCGCTGAAAATCAATCTTCTCTAAAAATACCCTTCACTCTTACTGTTGCTCTAAATGACTTCATCAAAGTGCCTTCGCTGATCATAAACTTCCCTCAAAGGGAATGGAACCATATCTATCTATCTATCTATCTATCTATCTATCTATATATATATATATATATATATATATATATATATATATATATATATATATATGTGTGTGTGTGTGTGTGTGTGTGTGTGTGTGTGCATGTGTGAGTAGTAAAACCAGACCTAAGGAAGAGAAGGACCTGAGGTTAGCAACTTCATCCCTAAACACCTACTGCTTATTGAAGGTCAATATCTTCTGGGACCAACCATCTTCAAGGTTCCCTGAGCTTATTAGACTATTTATAGTCAATGATAAAAACAACCAAGGAATTCAGACGTCGGCAGTTATACATGTGTTACGTATACTCACACACAGAAATATACGAGCATTTCTTAACGAGGTGACTCTGATGGCTTCTTAAGCACACGCAATACCTATCAGAGACCTTACGCAATACCTATGACAGACCCTGGTTGATTGCAGGATGGGTTTTACGGCGAAAATAATAGGCAATTTAGCATGGCAGGGAAATGTTGAAAAGCAATAAATACATTTTGATATTTAGGTTCGGAGGGTTTTATGTATATTACCTAGTGTATTTAATGATGAATATTTAATTTGGTCACTATACGCACGAAAGAATATTACGATGTTATTGAACTTCATTCCCGAAGTAACGATATCTTAAATACCCTCAGTATCTTGCATAATTGTAATAGATAAAAGTAATCGTTCACTGACCCCTATAAACAACCATAAAATTCCTCTTTGAAGCATTCTAAGGCAGAAATTGAAAACATGAACATTTTGACAAGCTTCTTATTGAAGACGATTCAAACGTTTTCAGGAAACAAGAGAATTACTCTTCTTTTTCAAGACGAAAGAAGACTTAATTTACGCTTATTAATTACGTCTTTTCCCTATTTGCTCATTTATTTAAAATCGTTGATTCTCCTGAAAAAAAAAATACCAAATAGATCGAGAGGTATTCATGCATTCGCAACATACTGTGAGCTTTCTTTTGATGTCGAAATAACGGAAAGGGCAGCTTTAGTTTTTACATTAAACATCCAAGTCACCGCTAATTAGGTATATGTATAAAAGTTAATGAATTTATGCGTGGAGTGCATTGCAAGGTTTGTTTTATGTCAGCTATTTTGTATGCCTCAACCCGTGTATATATTCTGTTGTATATATATATATATATATATATATATATATATATATATATATATATATATATATATATATAGGTATGTATATGTATATATACATACATACATACATAGGCTATATGTGTATATATATATGAATAGGTATGTATATGTATATATACATACATACATACACACACACACACACATATATATATATATATATATATATATATATATATATATATATATATATATATATATATATATATATATATATATATATATATATATATATGTATATATATATAATTTATATTATATATATATATATATATATATATATATATATGTATTTATATATATATATATATATATGTATGTATGTAAGTATGTATGTATATATGTATATATACATATATACCTATATATGGCCAACAGGCCATATCCCTGAACTCCCCTTCTCACATGCGCGACCCTGACCACTCGTTGTTTTCCCAGCATGCCCTAGAGGGATGCTACAGTCGACCTTCCAGGTCGACATTTACCATTTGTCCTTCCGTCTCACTTATGTTTGTCAGAGTTTTCCTGTGTTTAGTGCGTGCTTCTTGTGTGGATCTCGTGTTCCTCGCTCTCTATTATGGAATCTGTGCGAGCGCGACGTCGTTGCCCAGGTGTTAGTGAGAAGCTGTGTGCACCTTTTTTGTCCCATGTGGAGGTCGATCCCCATGAGTGATGAGTGTATGGGGTGGAGCTATGTCCAATGGGCCAAAATGGCCATGAAGAACAAGAAGCAGCCAAAGAGGGACAAGTCGCTTTCAAGGAAGGGCAGTGGTTCTTGTCCTTCCATGGTCTGTTCGCCCGTGCCGAGTGTTGCACGTTCCTCTCTGTCTCCTGTGTTACCCAGATCAGCAGAGGAAGTTCCCGTTGGGTGAGAGAGAGGTTCTCGTGTTTCTCCCCCTGGGGCCAGGAGTCACTTTCCTTGCAAGACAGACAACAGAACCATCTTCCTGACTTTCCCTTTGCTGGGGAGGTCTACAGAGAAGGTTGTGGGAACATTACAGGCAGTAATATCTAACAGTGAGCAATTGCTCCAGGGTTGACCCTTATCCCTGCTCATAGGCTCCTCGTAGTAACCACCTGGCCCGATCCGCTCTTCTGCCGATGGCGTGGCGAGAACAATCAGACCCTATAGGTCTTCAGAGCCACCAACCCTCTTCCTGGCATGGCCTAATGGCCTGTTATCTGCCGCCAGTGACCGGCTCTTTTGCCCCTCTGCGGCTAGAGGAGCCACCTTCCACCCTCGGCACGGCAGCCTTATCCTCCACTGCTCCACAGCCGATCTGACCTCGTGGAAGCAAGAGGCGTTTTCAGGCACCCCCAGGACACCGTTCAGGTCCCTGCTAAGGGATCCTTTCTCTTGGTTGGGAACCTCGGAACCGGCACTCCAGACCCTTTGGACGATTTTTACCCATTGGATGAAGCCGTATCTCCTCCCCCGGTCTCCGAGCGTCGGGGAGGACCAGAGGACCACGTAAAGGGTCATCACCCTTCTAGGACTCGCTCCTACGACTCTGGGTCTTCGGGCCCCACCCCAGTCCCGAAGAGGAGCCGAAGAGAAGGGGAGTGGTGCAAAACTCCCTCGGAAGGGAGATTGGACCTCTAGGATGCACGATCCCCAGATACATGGCAGGGTGCCTCGAGTGGGGTTCATGTAACAATGAGGGATCTACGGAGATGGGATCACGAAACCACCTGGATGACAAGCTGGTAAAGGAATTGTCGTCCTTCCGGGGGGTTTTGGGTTTGATAAGAATAATCAACGACCTGCCCAAGCCCGCTCCGGTGCAGGTTCGACCCTAAAACACTAGCCTGGAACGCCGGTTCGGAGCCCCTAGGGAGGCAAGGCCCTCCCTGGTTTTTTCTCTCTCGCCGGACATTGAACAGAGGCTCAGGAGATTCATCACCACTGCCACGGAGCCGAAAGGGCCGCACAGGCCCCACGGTGCACCAAAGCTTTTACCCTTTCCGGAGGTGAAGCACAGGCACTTGTACACTCCGGAGGGGACCTCCCAGAGACATCAACCTTCAGAAAGGAACTTAGCTGCCATAGCCCCCAGCTCCATGGAGGATAGACTGTCGGGCGGGGCCGTGGGTCTCATGGTCCAGGAGGCAAAAGCCATGGAAGCTGTCACATGGGCTTCTGGGGACATGGCTTGTTGGTTAGACCTCTGGTCCATGGCACTAGTTTCCTTCACCCTGGAAATGATGAGGGGGGCAACCT
>NC_090743.1:101555702-101565702 GCF_036898095.1 Palaemon carinicauda | reverse complement strand
TGGTTTGAATTTGGAGTGTCCTTCTCCTAGAGGAGCTACTTAGCAGGGCTAAAGAGCCTCTCCTACCCTTAATAAGAGAAAGGTAGCAACTGAACAATTACAGTGCAGTAGTTAACCACTTAGGCGAAGAAGAATTCTTTGGTAATCTCAGTGTTATTAGTTGTATAGAGGCAGAGGAGAATGTGGAAAGAATAGGGCACACCATTCGGTGTATGTGTAGGCAAAGGAAAAGTAAGTCGTAACGAGAGAGAGAGAGAGAGAGAGAGAGAGAGAGAGAGAGAGAGAGAGAGAGAGAGATTCAACGTAATACCATCTGGCCAATCAAAGGACCCGATAACACTCCAGCTGTAGTATCTCAACGGGTGGCTGGTGTCCCTTGCCAACCTCCTATCTAGGAAGTATAGGATTTTCGATTATTATATTTATTTTTTTTTTACTTTGGATTGGGTGTGGTTTGCATGTGTAAGGTGGAAATTTATTTTTATTTGAATATAATGCGATATTTCTCACAAATCCAAAATTGATATTGCATACTTTGCTTGATGGTATAAAGGTATTTAAGTTTTAGTTAGCAAGAGAGAGAGAGAGAGAGAGAGAGAGAGAGAGAGAGAGAGAGAGAGAGAGAGAGAGAGAGCCATTCTCCAGGCTTCACACTAAAAGAAAAGAATTGGCATATCTTCAGTCAGTTCGAGTCCAGTCGATATCGGTTGACACTCATCACGTTTCGAATCGTTCGCCTGATAACCGAGACACGAACAGAGGGTTGGGTGTGGAAGGGGACTGGGGTGTTGGGAATACCCACTCCCATCCCTTCTTCGACCCAGATTTTTCTCATTTTTTTCGTTTCGAGGATTTTTATGGCTCTGTTCACGACCGTTTTTACTGCTACTTTTACGCTCTCTTTTGGACTTTTCGGGCCAATTATCCCAGCTCTGGGCACAATTAAAGACACGGCGGATGAAACGGGGTGAAATAATTTTGCCCCGAGATTTAGGAGAGGGCATTCAGTTATAAATCACCCCTGTGCATACATGATGAGGCGTAATTGGCGGCCTGATAAGTCTCTGGACACTCATCAGAACCTTTTGTCAAAAATATTGAGGAATGGATACCCCCGAGGTAAGATTGCTCCCAGGCACGCGAGGCCTCTTCTAATGATTCAATAGGTTCCTTCTCCCGTTTTTTCTTCTTCGTCAGGTTACGCTGGATCTGTGAAAAAAAGGGAAAATATCTCGCTCAGGGATGATTGATGAAGGAAAGAAATGAGGGGAAACTTTTTTTCGAGTCTTTTGGGAAAATGTTATGCTACAACAGAAGGGAAAAAAATATCTCTTATATAACGTGTTTTTAAAGGGTGATTTTATTTATTATCTAAGATTGTATTGTTTTATCTGCTGCTATAATGTATTTTTACTATTTTGAAATTTGATTTTATTCAGCATAATTGATTAGTTTGCTCTATTTCTTTATATCTTGGTAAATAGTTGTCAAATAAAACGAAGGAACACAAGGTTTTCTATATTATACCCTATATCATTTGGCAAAATTGATTGCCTGAAAGGTATTTATAATGGGATATGTTTTGATTATTGAATTATCCATTTAGACATGTTTTACCTCACCAGGTTTTTTTTTTTTATTATTGATATTTTCCCAATCTATATACGTTCCCGAACACACACGCACGCACAATCACAATACAGTAGAATAACTTTTAAAAAATTCCAAAAAGCATCAGTGTGAGATACTGACTTTTAATTCTTCTGAAATACTAATTTTTAACTTGTTTGAAGGATAGGAATAGTAATCTTTAAGTTTACTGCCTTCTTTCATTATTATTATTATATTATTATTATTATTATTATTATTATTATTATTATTATTATTATTATTATTATTGTTATTGTTATTGTTATTGTTATTGTTATTGTTATCAAAAGGAGGAAATCAACCAGCCTTTTGAGTCAAGCTGGACTCTTACAGAGCTGGCCCGATTTAATTTGGGAAGAAAAAGTGTTATTGTCAATAATGCTAGAATATAAATAGAATGAAATATATAGTAAAAACATTAGATAAAATAAATAAATCATGAAGTAAAAATATGTGATAAATAAAAATTCTAATGTTATCTATAAAACCTATGTTTCTTAAAGAAGTTAAAATCTTGGAAATGGAGAAATTATCAGAGTCCGATAAAAGGTCAATTAAACCTTTCTCACCAAAACATAAATCTCTCTCTCTCTCTCTCTCTCTCTCTCTCTCTCTCTCTCTCTCTCTCTCTCTCTCTCTCTCTCTCTCAAAAATCTTTAAAATCACTAAAAATATGTTTTATGGTTAAAATAGTCACATAAATTGCACTTCTGTGTATATTCCAGAAATCAGTTTGGTTCTTATATGTTATTATAACTCTTCCCTTCAATAGTGATGTTTCTTTTTCATTCATTTTATTTGTGGATTAAAATTCCAGAAGATAAGAGTTGTAGAGTTTGATTTATTAAGAAAATTATTACCTAGATATATCTACTTGAATTTATTAACTATAAATTATGATTCTGATTACTGCACTCGACTCAAAATATTCTTAGTCTCCACGGAGATCATATATTATTCTGAATTGCACAGTTCTGTGCGTTTTATTTATTTTTAAATAAAACTTATATCGATTTTGATTCAAGCTCAAGTCACCGTTTCAAAACAGTAATATAACATGATTTGTTTTCTTCAATAGAGTAGTCTTCTAGTTATAAAAGAATACTGTACATTATCCCTTGTGGTGGCCGAAGTGGTAACGTCCCTGATTGGTGAACGCCAGATTGGGGTTCCAGGCCTGATCAAACTCGTTAGCTTTTTTGGTCGCTGCAACCTCACCATCCTGTAAGCTACGATGTGGTGTTTGGGGGAGCTTATAGCTTATGTGGAGAAAGAGCTTGGGCGCTAATTATGCGTATAAATGGTCAGTCTCTTGGGCATTATCCTGCTCGATAGGGCAATGTCACTATCCTTTGCCCCTGCCCCCCACCCCCCCCCCCCAAAAAAAAAAACTGAAATATATTGTCCCAAGTTGATATATTACAACATTCAAGAACAGTAGCAGATTATTTTACTTGACACCCTACAGGAAAATCAGTGATACATATCTGTAATATTTCAATGGCTACTTTCTGATAACGATATAAGATTAAAAGATTGAAATACTGAATGTGTGCGTGTGAGTCTTTCGTGAACACTACTAAAAAACTGTAATTTTAATAGAAAATTCTCCGTAAAAGTATAATGTTCTCAGCCGTATTTCAGTAAAATAAAGGCGACCGTAATTTTACCATACTTTGTTATTATCTTTTACGGGTTGGTGACCGTAATATCACTCCTTTATGTCAACATATCCGTTTTTAAAACGGTAAAAATCCTGAAATAAATGTTACCATGTATTTATCATTTTATTAATGCAAATTTCTAACAGTGAAGAGCACTAGTAAATAAAAGTGTGTATGTTTGTGTGCGACTATGGGAATTTCATTACTCTTGTGAATCGGCTATAAAGAAATGTAAGTTAAGTTGCACGCGTAGCCTAATAGTGGTCTTCCCAGATATGTATGCTAGAGTATTTTGTCGTAGAATACAAAACTGAATCGTGGTCATTATTTCATAAATCACAGAATTTTGAACATACAGGTTTCCACTAATTTTGCTAAAGCTCTTTAACTCTTGCTTGAAATTATTCATCAAAATTATTATCATCATTACAATAAAATCCATTTGTGATACTCAATCGATGAAAATTTAATACTAAGCCACAGAAACTCCTTAGCCTTTTTATGCTACTGTTCATTACGGCAACATCCCGCTATCCAACCAAACATTTTTTCTATAAATCGTTCTGATTCAGTCTGCAGAAGTTAACGTATAAAAAAAACGTGATCAAATTTAGATTTTTTACTTTGGGAAAAATTCAAGGCAGGTATGATATTTACAGATAAGGGTGTCTGGGAAATTATCATGTGAATCTGTATTGATGTGAATAAGTATGTTATCGTACAGTATATAGTTTATAGGTATGGAAATTTAATATGCATCACTGGACGTTACCAACCAGCCACAACTAGCACAGCCGTGGGTCGTTGGTAACGACCATATTTTTTTTTTCGTATCGTTTGCAGGTCATATACACAAACGAGAAACCACGCACTATTTGCATATAACCATAGGAATTTAGTATATATGATGTCTAGTCTCATTACTCCTAGAGGTTCTGCAGCTAGAAATGAACATATATTTTCTGTAAGTATTTTTACGGTAACTGAAGTGAAATTAAAATTTTGAGTATGAGTTGTTCATGATAAAGTTCTCTCTCTCTCTCTCTCTCTCTCTCTCTCTCTCTCTCTCTCTCTCTCTCTCTCTCTCTCTGTGTTTTACTGTTTCATATTTCCCCCTTAAACGTTGTTTCCACATAATACTTCGATCAACTTCTGTTTATTTTATGAAAATAGATAAAACTTGAATCGCTGTTTCAAATGCGGGTAGATATAGGATGGTATTTAAATGACATGTACTGGGAAACGCATTGCATTAGTGCTACTCCAACATTTCATCAGTATGACTAGATTTCATAATACAGTATTGGTACGGACGCCGAGGAGAAAAGTGTGTATGTGAATATGTGCGTTAACAAAAAGTAGAGTTTATAGCTTCAAGGGGGGATTTTATTGTTCTTTCCATAATAGAAAATCTTTTAAGAGCGATAACTGGAAAAGATTTGAGCGAGGCTTATTGCTATGACTAGCAAGCGAGAGGTGATTAAGAGGATGATGCTGTAAAGAGCATAGGCGGAATAATTTTAGGTGAAAGGCAGGAAATGAAGTTCAGGACTTTTTTTAATGGAGAAAGAATTGCAGGAAGACAAAGACACGGGATGAATATAAAGGGGCTTATCACCTAAGATGGCAATCCCCCCCCCCTTCCCCCCCCCCCCACTTCCAGCTCACCCCTCTCCCCAATCCTCCACCCCCTACCTCTACCCACTACCCTTCACGCTTGCTATGAAAAGTATGATTGTTGTTTAAAAAGAAATTCTTTCAAGCTATGCATTGGGTGTATACGTTTATTTACACAGTAATGGATGAGCTGTCTGCACTTTGACTGTAACTACTTTTTGAACTCCTTTTGGACTGGATTATTATATACCTTATATCTTGGGTAATCCATTCCATATAGAATATTTCCTCCCGGATAATCCTGCCATTCAGGATTTTTAATCTAGTTAATGCCTTCCACTGTGTATTTTCAACCCAATAATCCCCTCCCACCCTGTATTTTCCAACCCAGTTAATCCCTTCCATCCTATTTTTATAGCATGGTTAATCCCATCATTCTGTAATGTCAGCCTAACCATTCCCTACCACACTACATTTTCAGCCTAGTTAATCCCTTTCCATCTTGCATTTTCAATATGGTTTACCTTTATTTTTACCCAAGATAATCCCATACACCCTGTATTCTGAACACAGGTAATCCCTTTTACTGTTTTCAAAACTATTAATCCCTTGAAACCTGTATTTTCAATTTGGTTAAACACTTCCACCCAATATTTTTAACTTGATTATTCAATTTTACCTTGTATTTTCAACCTAATCAATTCCTTCCACACACTATGTTTGACCCAGTAGATCCCTTCAGCCCTTTATTTTTAACCGAATAAATGCCTTCCACTCTGTATTTATAACCTAGTTAATCCCTTCCACCCTATATATTTTACCTGGTTGACCCTTTATACCCTGTGTTTTCCACCTAAATATATCCGTACATGCTACATTTTCACTTTAGTTAATCCTTTCCAACCTGCATTTCCTACCTGATTAATCCCTTCTACCTTGTATTTTCAACCTGGTTAATCCCTTCCACCCTGTGTTTTTAAACCTGGTTAATCCCTTCCACTGTATTTTCAACATAGTTAATACCATCCACCCTACATTTTCAAACTGGTTGATCCCTTCCACCCTGTAATTTAACCCAGTTAATCCCTTTCCCCCTGTATTTTAAACCTGGTTAGTCCCTTCCACCCTGAATTTTCAGCCTGGTTAATCCCATCCACCCTGTATTTTAAACCTAGTTAATCACTTCCATCTTGTATTTTCAACCTGGTTAGTCCCTTCCACCTAGTATTTCAGCTTGGTTAATCCATGCCACCCTGTATTTTTAACCTGGTTAATTCCTTCCAGCCTGTATTTCAACCCAGTTAATCTCTTCCACCCTGTATTTTCAACTTGGTTAGTCCCTTTCACCCTGTATATTTTTATCCTAGTTAATCCCTCTTATCATATATTTTCAACCAGTTAATCCCTTTCACCCAGTATTTTCAACCTGGTTAATCCCTTCCTCTCTGTATTTCCAACCTGGTTAATCCTTTCCACTTTGTATTTTTAACCTGGTTAATCCCTTCCATACTGTATTTTTAACATGTTTAATTCCATCCACCCTGTATTTACAACCTGCTTAATCCCTTCCACCCTGTATTTTCAACCTGGTTAATCCCTTCCACCTTGTATTCTAACCTTTAATCCCTTCCACCCTGTATTTTCAACCTGGTAAATCCCTTCCAACTTCTATTTTAACCCACTTAATGCCTTCCTCCCTCTATTTAACCGAGTTAATCTTAATACCTTCCACCCCCTATTTTTAACCAAGTTAATATTAATCCCTTCCACCCTCTATTTTCAACCTGGGTTATCCCTTCCAACCTATATTTTCATGAAGGTTAACTCTTCCCGCCCTGTATTTTCAGCATGGTAAATCCCTTCCACCCTGTATTTTCAACCTGGGCAATTCCTGCCACCCTGTATTTTCAACCTGGTTAATTCCTTCCATCCTGTATTTAGAACCTGGTTAATCCCTTCCATCCTGCGCTTTAAACCTGGTTAATCCATTCTATTCTGTATTTTCAACTTGTTAATCCCTTTCACCTTGTATTTTACCCCAGTTAATCCTGTATTTCCAACTTCGTTTATCCCTTTCACCCTATATCTATAACATGGTTAATCCTTCCCACCCTGAATTTTTTAACCTGGTTAAACCCTTTTACTCTGTATTTTAACCCAATTAATCCCCTCCACCTTGTATATATATATGACATATTTAATCCCTTCCGCCCTGTATATATAAAATGGTTAATCCCTTACACCCTGTATTTTAAACTTATTTAATCCATTCCACCCCGTATTTTCAACCTGGTAAATCCCCTCCATCTTGTATTTCAACCCAGTTATTTCCTTCTACAATGTATTTTCAACTATGTTAATCCATTCCCCCCTATATTTTCAACCCGGTTTAATCCCATTCACCCTATATATTTAACCCGGTTTAATCCGGTTCACCTTATACATTCAGCTTAGTTAATATCTTCCAGCCAGTATTTTTAACCTAGTTAATCCCTTGAATCTTTCATTTTTTAACATGGTTAATTCCCTACACCCTATATCTTCAACCTGGTTAATCCATTGCACCCTGTATTTTCAACATTGTTAATCCCTTTCCCGTGTATTTTCAACCTGGTTAATTCCTTCCAACATATATTTTCAACTTGGTTAAACCCTTCCAACCTGTATTTTCAATCATGTTAACCCCTTCCAACTTGTACGTTCAACCTGGGTAATTCCTTCCACCCCATATTTTCAACCTGGTTAATCCCTTCCACCCTGTATTTTCAACTTGGTTAAACCCTTCCAACTTGTACTTTCAGATTGGTTAATCCATTCCATCCTGTATTTTCTACATGGTTAATCCCTCCCACCCTATATTTTCAACCTATTTAATCCTTTCCACCTTGCATTTTCAACCTATTTAATCCCTTCACCGTGTATTTTCAACATATCTAATCGCTTCCACTCTTTATTTTCAACCTATTTAACCCCATTCACCTGTATCTTATCCCAGTTAATCACATCCACCCAGTATTTGCAACTTGGTTCATCCCTTCCACCATGTATTTTTAACATCGTTAATCCTTTCGACCCGTTTACTTAGTATTATAGCAAAGGTAATCCTTTCCACCATGTAGCCTATAGATAACATTTAATCCCTTCCAACCTATATAAATAAAAGGGTTAAACCCTTCCACCTTTTATTTGCAATCTATTTAATCCATTCCACCCTGTATTTCAATCTTCGTAAATCCCTTGCATCTTGAATATCTACCCAGGTAATCCCTTCTACAATGTATTTTCAATATGGTTCATCCCTTCCCCTCTGAATTTAAACATGGTTAATCCTTCCCACCCTGTATTTTTAACTTGGTTAATCCCTTCTACTCTGTATTTTAACCAAGTTGATCCCTTCCACCCTATATATATATATATATATATATATATATATATATATATATATATATATATATGTATATATATATATATATATATATATATATATATACATATATATATATATATATATATATATATATATATATATATATATATATATATATATAATCCCTTCCACCCTGTATAAATAAAATGATTAAACCCTTCCACCCTGTAATTAAAACATATATAATCCATTCAACCCTGCATTTTCAACCTGGTAAATTCCTTCCATCTTGTATTTCAACCCAGTTATTTCTCTCAGCAATGTATTTTGAACTAAGCTAATCTCCCCCCCCCCCCCTCTGTATTTTCAACCCAGTTTAATCCCATTCATCCTATGTATTCAACACGGTTTGATTACTGTTCACCTTATACATTCAGCTTAGTTAATACCCTCTAGCCAGTATTTTCAACCTAGTTAATCCTTTCCATCTTCTATTTTCAACCTGGTTAATGACTTCGACCCTGTATTTTCAACCTGGTTAATCCCTTCCACCCTGTATTGTCAATGTGGTTAATCCCTTGCACCCTGTATTTCATTATGGTTAATTCCTTTCACACTGTAATTTCAATCTGGTTAATTCCTTCCACCCTGTATTTTCAACCTGGTTAATCCCTTCCATCCTGAATTTCAACCTGGTTAATCCCTTCCACCCTGTATTTTCAACAGGGTTAATCACTTCCAACATGTATTTTCAACTTGGTTAAACCCTTCCAACCTGTATTTTCAACCTGGTTAATCCTTTCAACTTGGGTAATCCCTTCCAACCCGTATTTACAACCTAGTTAATCCATTCCTCTCTGTATTTTCAACTTTGTTAAACCCTTCCATCTTTTACTTTCAGCCTCGTTAATTCCTTCCATCCTGATTTTCAACCTGGTTAATTCCTTCCATCCTGTATTTTTAAAGGGTTAATTCCTTTCTTCCTGTATTTTCAACCTGTTTAATCTTTCCACCCTGTATTTTCAACCTATCCAATAGCTTCCACCCTGTATTTTCAACCTATCTAATCCTTTCCACTCTGCATTCTCAACCTATTTAATCCCTTTCACCCGTATCTTACCCCAGTTATTCCCTTCCATTCTGTATTTCCAACTTGGTTCATCCCCTCCACCCTGTATTTATAATATCGTTAATCCTTTTGATCCTGTATTTTTTAACCTGGTTAATCCCTTTTACTCAGTATTTTAACCAAGGTAATCCCTTCCACCATGTATAGATAACATATTTAAACCCTTCCATCCTGTATATAAAAAAGGGTTAATCCCTTCCACCCTGTATTTGCAACCTATTTAATCCATTCCACCCTGTATTCTAATCCTAGTAAATCCCTTCCATCTTGAATATTAACCCAGTTAATCCTTCTTCATTGTATTTTCAAAATGGTTCGTCCATTCTACCCTGTATTTTCAACCAGGCTTACTCCTATTCACCTAACATATTCAGCCCTGTTTAATCCCGTTTACCCTATATCCTCTAGCCGTTACTTTTAACCTAGTTAATCCCTTTCATCTTATATCTTATCAATTATTTCCATCCTGTATTTTCAACCTGGTTAGTCCCTTCCGCCCAGTATTTTCAAAGTGGTTAATCCCTTGTATCCTGTATTTTCAACCTGGTTAATTCATTCCTGTATAAAATGATT
>NC_090743.1:101540702-101545702 GCF_036898095.1 Palaemon carinicauda | reverse complement strand
AGATTTATGTGAAAACCTGAAGTGTATTTAGTTTGGCTTATCTGTTCAATTACCTCGTGTGATCCAAAATACATGTTTATCAGTTACTTTTATGTAAATCTCAATAAGAGTTTAATCATTAGAGTGTGAAAGGGTAACTATTTTCATTAATTATCAGGATTAAATATTTGTGTAAAATTTAATTTCCAGTGAAATAAGTGATTGTATGAATTTCAGAGTGTAATAATTTCTTGTCTTAGTCCAATGTTTTGTTCAGATTTAATGTTTCGAGTCAAATTGAATATGTAATTTTCATAAGTATCTTTTTTCTTGTCTTAGTCTAAGGTTTTGTTCAGATTTAATATTCTGAGTGATTTATTTTTGGTGTGAATTCTTTCAAAGTGTTGTAATTTTTTATAGAATATATTTATTTTGTAAAGTGTATTATTTCGATCACCAGTGTTTCTTACGGAACTCGCTCGTATCCCTGTTTAAGAATTAAAGTAAGAGGTTGTTTTGAAAAGTTCTTAATGATAATTACCCAGTTTGTTTTGAGTATATGTAAGAGACCTTTGGATATTCAGTGTGTTTTTTATATTACCGAATGGGAGTTTTATGATTTTCTCAGAGCTTGTGTATTATCTGTTGTAACAGATTTATGTAAAAATAAACAGGTGAGTTTGGAACTCGGGAGGTTATGTAACTTTCCAGCCATAATATATAATACATATTTTGGTGCCCGGAATATCACATGAGGTTGGGCTCACGATAAATAGATGAAAGACAGAGATGATGAGAATGGAGTATGCAAATAGAAGATAAAATATCATTGGAAGGAGAAAGGATTAATGAGGTAGAATCATTTAAGTATTTAGGAACCATGATCTCCAATACAGGGTCTTTAGAATTAGAGTTTAGTGAAAGATTGAAAAAAGCAAATCATACAGTGGCTAGGTTAAGTAAAATTTGGAAATCAAATTGCCTGAAATTATATATAAAAATCAGACTATATATCAGTTTAATGAGATCAGTGTTACTATATGGACATGAATCATTGTATGACAATGAAAGAATCTCCTATAGATTTAGTAGATTTGAGAACAAAACCCTCAGATGGATATTGGGAGCTAAATGGCAGGACAGGATTAGAAATGAAACTATAAGAGAGATAACTCGAGTGCCATATGTAGATGAGATCATGATGATGGGTAGATGGAAATGATTTGGGCATGCACTTCGCACTCCCCAAGAGAGATTAGTTCACCAAACGTTCAGCTGCGCTCCACAAGGCACTAGAAGAGTGGGAAAACCCAGGTCTACGTGGCTGAGGACTATGAAGCGCTAAATAGGAGATGATGAATGGAAAAGTATTGAATTAAAAGCTCAAGATAGAGACGAATGAAGAATTTCTGAAATCCAACCGAGGCCCTTTGCGTCAATAGGCGTAGGAGGAGATGATATATCAATGGTTCATTAGGCTACATTGTGTTTGGAGTTTGAAATATCCTGTGAACCTGGAATTAAGGAGTTACTTATCAGGAAAATTCCAGGTAATATTTACTTCACTTTAATGATCCTCAAGATCTGAAGCGCCAAGGACACTGCCCTTTTAAAGTTTTGGAAGAAAAGTTGGCCAGCGTTCAATGATACTAATTTAAGGCGGAAGTAATGAAAAGAATGACTTCGCGATGAGTCTGGTGCATTTCCAATCCAGGCTTCATTCTGGGAGGAGGATTTTCCAGAATATATGGACTATAAGATTCTTTACCTTTAAATTTGTGGGTTTTTTTCGTGTCCATATATATATATATATATATATATATATATATATATATATATATATATATATATATATATATATATATATATATATATATATATATTATGTGTGTGTATGTATGTATGTGTGTAACGTGAACTGGATATCTTTAGTTGTATTAAACCGAAACATGGATACGATAGCAAACTAAAGTAGAGGATATTCTAACAACATGTGAGTAAAAGAATTGGACATGGGCTCGACACATAAAAAAATGACAGACAATAGATGGACATCAAGAATGACAGAATGGGTCCCTAGAGATTGCAAAAGAAACAGGAGGGGGCGAAAGAGAAGACGATAGATTGACGATCTAAGAAAGTTTGCGGTTGTGGAGTGGCATAGAAAGACCATAAACAGACACGAGTGGAAGGACTTGTCTGAGTCTTTTGTCCTGCAGTGGACTGTCAACGGCTGATGATGACGATATCATCTTTATTTTTGCTACAAATGAAATTCGAACATTGGTACCGATTGTTTAATACCGTCAGATTTTATCAATAAGTTTATCACAAGGCTGAGGCCAGTGAATGTAATAAGTGAGTCTAATTTACTGGAGAATTGAAAATTTGTTGTCAAAAATTCATTGGACGTTTCTTCGGATTATTTACCTTTTTTCTGTACATGAGCAATTCAAGCTTTGGTTGTATGTATGTGCAAGTTCATGACGATGTAGTTTCTTCCAAGAGAATAATGCCCAATATAAATGATGAGCATAGTAGTAATAGTAACTATTCAAGTGTATTAAGTGTAACTTTTAAAACCCCATTGCTGTGCATCCCCCACAATATTAGGAAATACAGAGTTTTCCAGCTTTGACCTGATTGTGGAATGACCTTATTTTGTAGTTGAATCGCTGGAACTTCACGAGTTCAAACTTGCTGATTTTTTTTTTCTGTTGAATAGGTTGACATAATTGTCTCTTTATAGTTTATATATGACAGATCTATTTCAATGCTGTTACTGATCTTAAAATATTTTATATTTTCTATCTATTGCTTCTCATATATAGTTTATTTCCATTCCCCACTAGGTTACTGTCCCTGTTGGAGCCCTAAGGCTTGTAGCGTCCTGTTTTTTTTTTTTCTTTTTTTTTCAGCTAGGGTCGTAGCTTAGGTAATAATAATAATAATAATAATAATAATAATAATAATAATAATAATAATAATAATAGACCCATGTGCAGAAACGGCTGTTATCCAAGTGTTGTGATCGACTTTTTAGGATTTCATTTCCTCTTTTTAATGAAAATTTGGAATGGTTGGAAGCATAGGTTTGATATTAATGAACAAACAATGTATTATTATTGTCATTATTATTATCCTCTTAATTTATTTGACAAAAAATTGCTGTCTATTAAATTCATTATTCCTAATTTGATTATCAGACTCTGGTTCCGTCATTAAATTAATTCTTTATGAATGTTTCTTAAACTTTTTCACAATTTAAATCATACTTAACAGCCCGATCTTCCCAGACTATATCATCCTATACGTAGCACTAGGTTTGCAGTTAATTCTAACAGCCAAACCTTCTCCAATATAAGGATGCCAGAAAACCTTAAATCAATCAATCAATCAATCTCCAATATAAGGCTTAATACTGCACAGTATTCTAGAAGTTTTATCCCAGCTGTGACCAAATTGTAGAATTATCTTCGTAAAGTGGCAGTTGAATCGGTGGAACATTAGAAGTTCAAACTAGTAGCAAATGCTTGCATGTTGAAGAGGTAGACATGTTTATATATGACTGATATATTTTAATGTTGTTGTTGATCTTTTTTTTTTTCTAATACTTTTTCGTATATATTTTATTCTTTACTTCTTCATATCTTTTCCGCATTGACCTGCTACTCCGGAGCCCTGGAACCTGTAGCATCCTGCTTTTCCAACTAGGGTTGTACTTCAGCTAGTAATACTAACAACAACAATGTCAAGTTAATTAGGAATATATTATTTCAATAATAAAGCTAATACTCATGCGATTGTATTATACTAAGAATAATCGGATGGTTACTGTAGTTTCGTGTTGCAGATTTTGCGATATTACAACGTCATGAATGAAGTAATGCTCCTTTCATCTTATTTTTCACGATTTTTTTTTTTACTTTTATTATTTTTATTTATTAGGTTGTGTAATTGAAGTTAATTTTTAAATCTGTTGTCTAACCGGGAAATGTTTCTGTGATCCCCGAGGGTAAATGATAATCTCAATATTCTTTAAAGATAAAACGTTTAATTTCTTACTCCACATAAAACTCATTTGATATTTTAAAATATCTTTCTTGATATTTATCACATTTGTTGAAAACAAGTTTACCTGAACAGTTGTTTTTGTTCATTTTTTCCCCCTCTTCTAATACTTTTATATTATCTGTCTTGATATTTCTTGCTGCAGTGATATCATTATTATTAGCTAAGCTACAACCCTAGTTGGATGCTATCACCCCAAGGGCTCCAACAGGGGAAAATAGCCCGGTGAGGAAAGGAAATAATGAATAAACTAAGGATAAGTAATGAACAATTAAAATGAAATATTTCAAGAACACTAACAGCGTTAAAATGAAGCTTTTATATACACACTTTAAAAACTTCAAAACACAAGAGGAAGACAATAAAATATAGAATAGTGTGTCCGAGTGTACCCTCAAGCAAGAGAACTCTAACCCAAGATGCAATGAATAAATCTAATTGTGATATTGGCATACTCGGTTACGATGTTTACATTAATTCGAGAGAGAGAGAGAGAGAGAGAGAGAGAGAGAGAGAGAGAGAGAGAGAGAGAGAGAGAGAGAGAGAGAGAGAGAGTATGCAAGTGGAAATTAGACCTACGTGAACATACAGCGTTCAACAAAGGTTGGCGGTTATAGGTTTACAATATACAATATTTGTATTTCCACTGTTTAGTTCTAAGAAATTATATATATATATATATATATATATATATATATATATATATATATATATATATATATATATATATATATATATATATATATGTGTGTGTGTGTGTGTGTGTGTGTGTGTGTTTGTTTGTATTTTGAATTCTGTTATATTAGTTGAAAGGAAACAGAGAAAGTTTGACAACTGATTGTTTTCATCATCGTGTTCGTGATTTATCTCCCGGTCCTCACGATTGTTAGTTGTATGTGTGCGTGTAATCTGCACATCACTTCGTTAAGAGGCCTTTAATGATATAGGCT
>NC_090743.1:101515777-101522702 GCF_036898095.1 Palaemon carinicauda | reverse complement strand
CAGATAATAGTTTGAATCCTTTTGCTCGGATTTATCAGTAAAACAAGCTCCTTTCCTCGATAACAAAGGTCACTGGATATTTTTTAATTCATCCAGTATGTTTTCAATTGTATTTCGAAATTGGTTGCAAATGCTTTGCTGTTGATCAAGTTGACATAAACCTCATTTCTCTTTTCGTAATGTATATATTATTATCCGTTTAACATTTCTATTTACATAAGTATATGTTTTTTTTCCTCGGATAGTAATGGTATTGATGATGATCACCAACGACTGGTTTGAAGTTCGAACATTAATAATAACTTTAATAGGCATTTTATAAAGAAATAATGAATAGATATTTGAACTGGTTCATTAAAATAAAATTCATCTACAAATTTCCATAGCCACTGGAAAAAATAAATCTTTAGTAGAAATGAATGAGCAAAATGCAGCCGAAGGGATTTTCCGATTTCAGGTCGCAATTAAAAAACCAAGAGAAATCGTGTAAACATACCAGAAGGGTGGAGGTCAGGAAATGCAGGTGAATAAGTGAATCAAATGATTAGTGGTGGGAAAGAATGCTCGAATTCGAAAGGTTAAGGACCTCTGACGTGCGGCATAGCTATATAAAAGTCGCTCTTACTATATTGAGAGAGAGAGAGAGAGAGAGAGAGAGAGAGAGAGAGAGAGAGAGGGGGGTAGTGTTGTTGTTTTGACTTTATATTTGATATGCATGTTGAGACTGAATATTATCATAACGGTCTGATAAGTAAATACTTGAAAATCCTCTTATTCTAGGAGTCAATACACTCGCCTCCTCTGCTGCCCTCGCCATTATTTTAAAGGGCGTGTGTAGCTTTAATCCGAAATTCTCAGATTTCTGCCATTGGGCGCAGTGAGACATAATAATATGTAGGATGTCATTACCCCACCTCGCCTAAATAGCCAACCATTTGTGGAAGCTTATGCAAATAATGGTGGCAAATTGCATGGTGGCCACACCTTAAATAAATTGTCTCTAGCTTGCGAAAGTAAATTGAATATTTGCAAGCTTGAACTTTGCCAAAACAAGAGCAAAATAGGAGCAGCGCTGATTGAGGCTCCCACCCCAGCGTCCGTTAGATGTTATCGCATTTATTGTTATTCCCATCCGCCCATGGACTGAGAAATTTGGATCTTTTATATCGATTTAACGAAGTTAAGGTGTGTCCGCTATGTGGAGAGCTTCGTATTATAATAGCATTGATTGGGCTATTGACATGTCATTGGCTGGATGGAAAGATTGACAAAGTTTTGGTATTCTCAAGGTGGAGACGATTTTCCATTGATCAGGAGTCCATGTTCGTGCAACGGTTTGCAAATATTCTGGTTTTTATTTTCAATATATTTTATAAAAGTGGAAGATATTTTTCTACAAGAGACATTTGAGGTTCCGGGGTCATAGATATGAGGTTATTTCTAGTTGGTGTGTATTCTGAAGGAATATAATTTTCTATGTATATTCTTTAACCCTTTTAAATGTTTTATTGTGTGTATATATATATATATATATATACATATATATATATATATATATATATATATATATATATATATATATATATATATATGTATGTATATATATATATATTTATATATATATATATATATATATATATATATATATGTATATATATATATACATATATATATATATATATATATATATATATATTCATACATACATATATATATATATATATATATCTAAATGAATAATCTAAGTACCTCAATTTACTAAGAAACTAGATTTATAGCCAGACAATCTAGACATATTTCAGCCCAGTGGAATCTTAAGCGGGGTTGTCTACCGGTGAAGCATGCAGCAGATATGCCTCAAGCTTTCTCTAAGTATTAACTCTTAAAAGGAAGTCTCTTCAACAATATTTCTGTGATTAAAAACAGACCTCTAATTGCAGATGGGGATGAGGTCCCACCCCACACGCACTGAATATTAAAGCAGAGTTTCTTACGTTTATGTGTAAATGATGTACATTTACGGTCCTGGTTTTGTCGTTCTAATTGGTCATAGCATCCTGGTGTGTTTTATGGGTGAACGCTAGTTATCAAATAATTGTATGCCCTGAAGTTGCTTGTTTTTAAATTTGTTTTTATTGCGATGGTACATTTAAATGTGCGGTCTAATTGTCTTTATATGAGTAGAAGGATAAAGTGATTCTGGTATTTTATATAAATAGTATAATAAAGTGATTCTCTTACATTATATGTGTAGAATGATAAAGTAAACCTATTACAATACACGAGTAGAATAATAAAGAAACCTACTGTATTACTTTATATGAGTAGGATAATGAAGTGAATCTATTACTTTATATGAGTAGAATATTAAAGCTGATCCCTGCCGTTCATGGAGTCAGGTACTTAGCCTACAATGGTTTTTATTCTGGCCATTAAATAGATTTAATGGTGATGTAGAACATTTTGCCAGATTTTTCTTAGTAACTTCCCAAGTAGTATTTGTGGGAATCAAATTCCTTTTTCGAAAGCAGTGTATCTATCTCTCTGATAGGAAGTTCGATCTTGTATGATTATGAGATCACATAGCAGAACTTAAACCCTTTGCTTTAGCAACTTAAATTTCGGTCCGGCAAGATTAAGCATTAATGGCCAATGGAATCCAGCTCTCGCTTTCGCGAATACTATCATCATCTCCTTTTTTAGTTTTAGCACCGTAGGTTTTACTGCAGCGCCGCTCGGGAACGAAAACCACATTCCCAATTCCGTAGCTCATTTTGCGAAAATAAATTGAGTCGAGCTAATTGAGCCGTGTTTCGCAGCACTTTCTTGCCTTTACACCGCCGCCGTTGGGACTGCGTGCATACTCGTACTTGGGCCTCTAGGTTGTATTTGCTGATTAAGAAAACAATTTACGGGTGGCTGCGCTTGTGTTTTTACCTATATATATATATATATATATATATATATATATATATATATATATATATATATATATATATATATATATATATATATAAACCAGACACATGCTCTTTATTACATAAGGAATATGTTTAATCATTTATGAAATTTTATCTTTGGAAATAGCATTCCAGATTTGAATTAGACAGATTCACTTTGGATGATCATTTATTACCTTGAGAGAGAGAGAGAGAGAGAGAGAGAGAGGAGAGAGAGAGAGAGAGATGAGAGGAGGAGAGAGAGAGAGAGAGAGATATCCCTTTGTTCCAAGTCCTTTCATAATTAAGCTTGAAAGGTAACATGTGATGTAATTTATGTTTTATTATCTCTTCTTGAGAGTGTCAGGATTTAGTTCTCCTCCTCCTCCTCCTCCTCCTCCTCTTCCTTCCCCCCATATTAGCTTCCTGGGGCATTTTCACCTGTGAGCCTCAGACGTATAAATAAATTCACTTCAAAGGCGAGAGTGGTACTTCAGCGGGCGATGAAGTTAAGGCAAATTAAAGTTTCTAATAAGATTTGTTGCTGTGGTAACTAGATAACTAGGGTCACGGGCTTCCTTGTATTTACGTATAATGGAAGAAATGAACCTTATTAGTCTCTCTCTCTCTCTCTCTCTCTCTCTCTCTCTCTCTCTCTCTCTCTCTCTCTCTCTCTCTCTCATCGGTTACGTTTGTGTTGTATTTGTTAAGTTTGTGACCGTGGCGTTTCGTATAAGATTATTTTTTAGCGCTTTGGATACAATCTCTCTCTGAAATTGAATTATAAACTTTTTGTGCTCCCTCTCTTTCTCAAATTAAATTATAAAAAAATTTTCTACTCTCTCTCTCTCTCTCTCTCTCTCTCTCTCTCTCTCTCTCTAATATACATATATTGGATTTTGTAAAATTTTGTGACAAATGAACTTGCTATAAATACCACAACTATATCCTATAAGGGTTTTACTTAATTATGAGAATGCCGGTTAATATTACGCCTCCTACTTACGCACTTACTGTGCACCTGCACCTGTTCAGATGATTGACGTCGACCACTACCCTGGAATACACTACTCTCATATGAACTAAAGGCTCTGGAAGGGAATTATGGAATAATCCAATACTGAAAGAGCTGCGATCCATTCCAGTCCAGGGCCTGTTTCTGACCTCAAAGACAAGGGATGGATGGTATGGACAGCTGTGTTTACCGACGAGTATGAATTCGGTGTATTTTACGGCCTTTCCCATATCCTCTCTACTCCATCTTATTTGCCTTCCGCCACCCACTTGCTTCTTCCACATTCCTCCCATCTAGCATAAGGTCCCCTAGCATGTACCCCCTATCATAAGCCCCCTAGCATCTGCCCCTCCCAGTGTCCTTCCCCCTACTATATCCTCCATAATAAACCCCCCCCCCTAAGCATCTTTCCCCCAGCACCTGCCCCCAGAATCTTCCCTCCCCCTAGCATCAGTACCTTCTGTCATCATTCCCCCAGCATCAGTCCCCTTCTACCATCACTTCCCCCCTCCCCCCTCTTAATCTGATATTGTCCCATTCGGATAAGTGCAGGATCTTGATGTTTGTTCCTTTTGTTGACGTAGCATATCCTGTCCCGGCTGCTGACACGGTATATTTGCAACTGTCCGCGCTTGCTTAGTTTGCCCCCGGTGTTTATCTTAGCATGGTCTGGCCTTTGCAACCTCTCTCTCTCTCTCTCTCTCTCTCTCTCTCTCTCTCTCTCTCTCTCTCTCTCTCTCTCTCTCAGTCACGTTTTTATTGTATATCCTAAGTTTGTGACCTTGGTCTCAAATGCAATTATAAATTTTTAGCGCTTTAGATACAATCTCTCTCTCTCTCTCTCTCTCTCTCTCTCTCTCTCTCTCTCTCTCTCTCTCTCTCTCTCTCTCTTATGGCTGTTCAATCACTAATAGATGCCTAGAAACACACTCATATATATACTGTATATATATATTATATATATATATATATATAGATATATATATATATATATATATAATATATATATATATATATATATATATATATATATATATATATATATATATCACTAACGCTGGTGATTTTAAATTAATGTCGAATTCAATCAGCCACGGGATCGTAGACCCATAGGGAAAATTCCTTTAATGATAAATATTTGTGGCTGGCCAGGGATTCGGTCTGAACTAAACACATTCAGAATATGACAATTCATTTACCCGTCTCCTCCTTATACCGTCTCTAGATAAAGATAAGGTCAACCTAAGGCTGCGTTGATATTTTAAGCCGCCTTGAAAACTTTATAAATGTCAGGGAGTTCTTTATGGTAATGAAAGGAGTGCCTGTCTTTGTTCTTACCTCTTTAAAAGGTGTACTCTCAATGCTATATTCTTGAAGGTCTTGATTTATATTAATGTGTAGACGGACGTTCAGAGAAAGACGCAGACAGTAGCTCGTCTCTGACAATTCACATTTCATTAGGGTACTTGAGGAAGACATATAAATGCAGGATAATTATATCGATTTATTAAGTGTCGTTTATTCCCGTTTGTAATTAATCTCCAGTGAGGGCTAAGTTCATATGGGATGCCGGCAACGTTATTCAAGCCTGTCTGATGTAAGGTTTAAAGGCCTCTTATGAATGACAGAGGCAAGGGACAGTGACATTGGCCTAGCTAACAGACAATACCCAAGATCTAGAGACTGATCATATATACATATGATCAGCGCCCAAGCCCCTCTGCATATAGGCTATGAACAGGGAGGGCCAGGCCATTGGCTGCTGATGACTGAGCAGGTAGCCCTATAAGCTCCTCCATACACTCCCTTCCTTCCTTAGCTCACAAGAATGGTGAGGTTGCAGACATACAAGAAAACTATCAAGCTTGAGCCGGTCATGAACCTCAGTCCGGCAGAATGCAATGCAGAGACGTAAAGACGTTACCAATAGGCTTTAACGTTTGTGTTCGTTTGTATTTGTATCAGTGCTTACCTGAACTCTGCCTTTAATTACCCGTGTCTCACTAATCTCAGGACAGGTGGAGAAGAAAGCCTTCCGTAAACTACACCATTTGGAAGATCTTATATTTTTTATCATCACTGAAAAGTTCATTTATATTGTATATAATTCGACTTGCGTGTTAGCCCAGATAAAATGAAGTTGAGAAATCCGTCTGCATAGTAGTTTGTGGCACCTACCTTGCTTTGCTTCCGGATTTGAGTTTGTTTACATTTCATTGTAATTACACATCCCGAAGGATTTATAAATCAGGCCATTCCAGATGATCATAGAAATAGAGTATCGGGATGATTTTTTTTGTTCATCAAGAATTCCATCTCTTAAACTAGCGAGACTAGCCGCTCTATAGTAATGCTTTGGTTGTTTATGGTAGAAAATAGTGCTTTATTTGATTTGTATTTAACGTTATTAAAGTAGCTAGTAATGGCATGTCATCTCTTGTGTGTTTAGATGTATAGGGGTGTGTGTGTATGAATCAAGATGGCCTCAGGCCTGCAATGGCCGTTCTCTTGCTTTGAATCGCCAGGAAGTACAAAGATCATTAAGCTATTCTGCGAGTATTTGGAATCCCTTTTCTGAACTGCTGTTCGTTAGCCATATACAATAGATCGGTGCTGAGGTAGGGTAGGCCCCTCTGTGTACACTGTGTGTTGGTTAAGCAACGATGCTTTATTGTAAGTAATGTACGCGAACTGTCAAAATTAACGTCTAAATAATTAGATGCATACACTGATTTAATCCTTCCCACTCATCCTCTTTTCCTATTTACAACCCGCTGGTTCGTCAATTTGTTGGAGAGTAGTTTTCGAGTGTACCTCTCTGAGTACCCGCTCTCACTAGAGTATGACTACTCCCCTCTCTCCCATGCGTTCCAGGAATATATATATATATATATATATATATATATATATATATATATATATATATATATATATATAATATATATATATATATATATATATATATATATAT
>NC_090743.1:101480777-101493277 GCF_036898095.1 Palaemon carinicauda | reverse complement strand
TTCTTCTGTGTGCTATATTGAATAAAACATTCGCAAACACCAGTTCCCACAGATCTTCGATGTTCCTTAATTCAAATGTCAAGTGTCCATAATGACGAGGAGCAAGAATGATCTCGGAGATGACCCCTGATGGAGGCTAATACTTTGTATTGTGGTTCATGCCCCCTCATACATCATTCTCACTAACCTTAAACCAACTCCTCTCACCAATAGACTAACCATTTTGGTACTTTTCTTGAACTTTTCTTATTATAAAGGTAGCATCCACTGTATTCTTTCCTTTCATAAATTCAAACTGCTGCTCATGTACTTTTGTAAACTCTCAACCTTCTTTCTACTATTCTTTCTTTCATCTCTTCTACACTCCCAGACATTCTCCAATAGTGTGTACACCCTTCCTTTGCTTAGATTTCCCAATGATTTAATCATTTCTGTTGTTACCCCTGGCTTTCCTGCAGCTATATTTACTTTTAACTTTATTCTAGATTTCACTCTCTCCGATGTTTACTATTGGTCCTTGTAATAGATAACATTTTCCTATTCTTCACACTCATTCTCAGTATTTAGTTGTCGTAAGCCATGCTTATTGTTTCTTTTTACTTGATAGTGTACTTTGAAGTGACTCTCCTTTTGGGAAATGACTCACTATATATATATATATATATATATATATATATATATATATATATATATATATATATATATATATGTGTGTGTGTGTGTGTGTGTGTGTGTGTATATATATATATATATTTCAAATAAGCCATATATATTAATACATTAAAGTCTGGATTCTCTTAACGACCTCGGGATCAGAGCCCAAGGCGGAACCGCCCAAAGACTATGATATCGGACCAGCGGGGAATTGAACCCTCGCCAGGATATCTGTATGCCAGTGACCATACCACTCCGCCACGGAGTGGTATGGTCACTGGCATACAGATATCCTGGCGAGGGTTCAATTCCCCGCTGGTCCGATATCATAGTCTTTGGGCGGTTCCGCCTTGGGCTCTGATCCCGAGGTCGTTAAGAGAATCCAGACTTTAATGTATTAATATATATGGCTTATTTGAAATATGAAAGAAACACGTTTAAATGTGCAAAAATTTATCATATATATATATATATATATATATATATATATATATATATATATATATATATATATATATATATATATATATATATATATATATACACACACCAATTTACGCGACCCGTCAAGACGACACCTAAATATTTAGATCGATATAACCACACTCTCTCTCCCACAGATTCAACTTTTCCCACCGCCCCCCTCCTTGCCTTACTACAACACTGGCGTACCCCCACTGACCAAAGTATTACTGTCTCTCCCCCTATCCGAGGGACGATGAGACCGAGTAGTCATAAGTTTAGGAATGCCGCTCGGGGGTGACAGGAAAGACTATATATATATATATATATATATATATATATATATATATATATATATATATATATATATATATATATATATATATCTAGACACTTGGTCTTTATTATATAGAGATATGTGTCTGTGTGATTTTATTATGTATACATGTTTCTCTGCACTTATAACTTTTTATGTGTATACATTTATTAGTAATCATATGAACGTCATGCCGTTTAAACAACCTTTGAGCAACACCAGGTAATTTGCGAAATGACTTTACGCCGACAATTAATAGCGTTTTGTCCGAATTTTAATTTGCAGTATGTGAGTTGCCGTTATGAAAATCCGCATACGAAGGTATTAGTTAATTGGAAAACATTTGAATACATAATTAAAATGATGAATTCTTTGCAAATGACCTCCAGTCGCGAGTAATGGTATGCTCATAACGATGATATTGTTAGATTAAATAATGGAGTTGAGGTAACTACGCTCGCTGCCCCATTATGGTTGGTCATGAAACGGTAAGTTTTCTGCATGGTTGTATCTCTGAATATATTCCAATAGAAATTATTTTGTTTGTTTCTTTCACTACTTCAATTGTGTCTTTCAGTATTCTTCAAAAGGATTTTTTGTTTGTTCCTTTTTCTACTTTCATTGTGTCTTTCAATATTCTTCAAAAGGATTATTTGTACGTTTCATCTTCCCAATATGATTCTTCTTGGTATTAGTTTTTTTTTTTTTTTTTTTTTTTTTTTTTTTTTTTTTTTTTTTTTACTATCACAAAAGAACTTTTGATTTAACTACTTGTTTCGCGGTTTTCAATTTTTTTTTATATTTGCTTGGTTCATTTATTTCACTGCATCCTTAGAGGAACTTGTTAGTTCCATTGTGTCTTTCACTATTCTTCAGGATTATTTTTCGTTTAATTGTTTCTCATACTATCTCAAAATATGATTTTTTCTCTGTATTAGTTTTTTCACTTTTTCCCCAATAAGACTTTTTACTGCTTCTTTCGTCGGTTTCCATTTTTTTTCTATATGCCAGGGCACTCATACCTTTATATTTTACCTGTTTATGATGCAAGTCTTGCTAGCTAGAGGAACAGAGGCATATTGATTTGGCAAGGTACGTGAATGGTTATTTCGACACACACCTCATTTTTACTTGACTTAAAAAGATAACAATGGTTAACCAAAAGCCAACTCAATCCCACTCAGTGTGATTGTATGTGCGTTTTATGCTTTCCAGTGGAGGCTTGCATCATTCGCATTACTTTAAATGTCTATATGCGACTCCATTTGAAAATATATTATCTATTAATTTTACCCCTTCCTTGTTTGATTTTCTTATTATAATTGTGATTTCCTTTTTTTCTTATACACTTTAGCTCCTTATTTATAACATATTTCCCATCAGTTCCTTTTCCAACTCCAGTAAACGCAAACATATTTTGCCTCCATCGAGAGAGAGAGAGAGAGAGATGAGAGAGAGAGAGAGAGAGGAGAGAGAGAGAGAGGTTTAAAGTTATATTTGCAGTTATGCCACATTCTTGAATTCTGAAACAGGTTTCCTTAGGTTGTTTAAATATGCTTATGTTATTAACATTTATCATAGTTACAATACCTTTAGTAACCGTTCATTTTTCTTTTTTATAAAATGTTTAATGATATTGTTAAGGCAATATAGTGTTTAATTGGAATAACACCGTCCAGCAGTCTTTTTATCTGAAATTACTACAGTAATTGTTCAGAATATTTAGATTTTTCAATATTATTATTCCTAAAATCAGTTCAAGGACACATGTTAAAATTGCTACTACTACTACTACTACTACTACTACTAACTACTACTACTACTACTACTACTACTACTAGTAGTAGTAGCAAAAATATGAATTTAGCAATATTTCTTCTGAATCCTGTATGGATGCTAATAGTTTATAATAGCACTAATGGTAATAATCGTAATGTAAATCCAGCCTCACTCTCTATCTACCGGATTTCGTTGGATAGAACTGCCCCGGCCTTAGGCTGCCCTCAAAACAGCTGAAATCATCAGTACAAGGAAAAACTAGATCCCGTTAGACTCCGTCAGCAGATGTTTCTTTGAGTGATGGATTCATCTCGGTGAAATCTCTCGGAATAAACGCCTGGAGAAGCAGATTTTAAACTTCCTCCTCCTCCTCCTCTACCTTTCCTTTCCTCGTCATCTCACCTTCGTCTTTAATCATATATTTTGTAAAACAAATGAATTGTGATACTAGTACTGTTTGTGCTTTACGAGTCTGGGGTTATTATTATTATTATTATTATTATTATTATTAGTAGTAGTAGTAGTAGTAGTAGTAGTAGAATCATTACTCGTGTAACATTTTTTTTTTTTTTAGTTTAGCTGAAAATTCCTGTAATAATATTTATATTGCGTATATGTTTGTGCATACTGTAAAGTTTTCTTTTAACAATTAGTTTTTACTCAACTCCCGGAACTTCGTGTTTTGTGTAAACAGGTGTTTATTGCAAACTGCTATGTCAAGAGCAGAAATTAGGATATCCCTCAGTAATTATATTGAAACTTTGTGTTAACTTCATCAATAGAAAGGAGATGTCGAATTGCGTGACTAGTTATACTTTAAATAAATGCTTTCTATTTGGGTAGACTATGTAATACGAATTGAACAATGTGTTGAAACGAATTAATCCATGTGATAGATATGCTAATCGTGTATATACACACACACACACACACACACACACACACACACACACACATATATATATATATATATATATATATATATATATATATATATATATATATATATATGTATATACGTTCATTATATGTATATGTATAAGAATTTGTTTTATGCATGTAAAACCAAATGTTTTAAGCAATCTACCTACATTGAATAATTTGATGAGTTTTTACCAACACACTGGTACCAGAGCAGCTATAGCTTCTCCAATAAGGAGGTAAGTCCAAGCAGTTTCCGCCTGTCACATTGTGTCATCTAGCTAATATTGGTGACAAAATGGCCCCCGTTCGTGAATGTGGACGTCACTCTGCCCCAAATTGCGAGTTTTGCGACCCAGTATTAGCTACTTGGTCCAGATTGCAGCTGTAAGACTAAGATTTGCCCTCTTGGCACTGCTTTAAACCAGAACAGGTTGAAAGCTGTTGGCCTTCATCAGCAGTATTTGAAGTTCACCCTGTCCTTGACGTTGCTGTAACGTTCTGCGATTTGAGGTTCATTCAATCATTTTATTTGATATAGTGTGTTGGATCTCTCTCTCTCTCTCTCTCTCTCTCTCTCTCTCTCTCTCTCTCTCTCGTGCTTGGGCCAATTCATTTAATTAAATGAATCTCTAATTCTCTTGTGTATTTTCAACTAACCACGTGTTAATCTCTCTCTCTCTCTCTCTCTCTCTCTCTCTCTCTCTCTCTCTCTCTCTCTCTCGTGCTTGGGCCAGTTCATTTAATTAAATGAATCTCTAATGCTCTTGTGTATTTTCAACTAACCACGTGTTAATCTCTCTCTCTCTCTCTCTCTCTCTCTCTCTCTCTCTCTCTCTCTCTCTCTCTCTCTCGTGCTTGGGCCAGTTCATTTAATTAAATGAATCTCTAATTCTCTTGTGTATTTTCAACTAACCACGTGTTAATCTCTCTCTCTCTCTCTCTCTCTCTCTCCTCTCTCTCTCTCTCTCTCTCTCTCTCTCTCTGCCGCATTCATGTTAGAATGTCGTAAACCCAACAATGACATTTTATACTGGATCTGCACCATCCTTTGCGACACTGGTTAGAGAAGCGCGTTAGTTATCATGATTCGTGAATGAGCAAATGGCAGGTTTCTTCCGTAAATCTAATTTCCCAGAATCGGTAACTTCCCACGTTAGACCTCTGCTGGACTCCTCCGTGTGTCACCTGTTTCCTCGATTTCTTATGTTGCCTACTTTGGTGTTTTTGTAGTTATTTCTCTTGCTATTTGCTTTAAAAAGCATTTAAAGAGTTGGAAGACCCAAGCCCACATGGCTGAGGACTATGAAACGTGAAGTAGGAGAGGATGAATGGAGAAGTATTGATGTAACAGCTCAAGATATAGACGACCGGCAAAATTTAACCGATGCCCTTTGCGTCAATAGGCGTTGGAGGAGATGATGTTTATGATAATGATTGACTTGAATGTATTTTTTTCCTTGCTTTTTTTTTCCTTAGCTGGCTGCATGTGGTATGATTTTGGTATATTGTTTTTTTCACTTGTTTGTTTGTGGTATACTTACAGTGGCTTTTATATGTTTTTTTTTTTTTTCAATTAATTTGCCAGGTTGCTTGCATGATTTTGATATTGGGTTCTCATGATTCTTTTATTTTTCTTTGGGTACAGGTTTAGTTTGTTCATCTCGATTAGTTCATATGGTTGTTGCAAGTTTAATCTCAAGATTTGCTGGCCCTTGAACCGCAGATACTCACCGGTGTTGCTCCTTGACATTAGCTTGAAGCGTTCGACATTTGTATCAATTGTTTCTATGTACAGTACCATGTTATATCCTCATTTTGAATACTTTTACTCTTATTTGGTTTTCTTTCATGTATTTATTCGATTGCATTGATTGCATTTTTCTTGTAATGTACTTTTTTTTTTTATTAATTACTGCTTTCATATCTCTAATACTCATTTGCTTAAAATGTTTCTCTTATCGTCTCATAACGTTTCCCAACGTTTCAAGACGATTTAGCCAACAACATTTAGTGATACATTCAAGGTTACGCCCTGGTTGCAGGGATTAACGACGATTATTCCCCCCCCCCCCTCTGTTGTTGTTGTTGTTGTTGTTGTTGTATATGACAACTTAGAGCTTATAATTAGACTTCAAGGGTAGCAAAGTTGCCATTAACTTCATGCCGGTGAGTATGTGTAGGTTCCCACGCTACTGGATAGGTCAATGCTCTCAATTTTGTTTTTATGTCTCGTTGGCATCTGTTTGTGTTGCCATCAAGGACAACAATGGCCATTATGGTAACCTCCAGCCATATCAGGACATAATTACTCCGGTCTGTTATCATTATTACCTCACTAACTGCAGTGAATAATCTTGATTTTGGTTTTTATTTCCGGTATGTTTTGCTTACGATAGTAGTTTGAATATATAATTACAGAGTTTTGAGCTTTTCTTATTTTTTTTCTTGATCCTTTTTGTTCTTTATTCAAGGATGTATTATAGATTATTATATTAACTTATTTGTAGAGGGAGGCTGTTTAGAACGCCATGTTCGTGATTAAAAAAAAAATCCTTTATATGGTATTACAATTTTGCGTAAAAGTTTTGCACAATATTCAACATAATGTAATACAATTATAAACAAAGGGATTTTTTTCCCCAACATACTTCTTGCGTCATCTTTCCGGTTACGTTATACTTATATGGCAGAGGTTGGAGTAATTGTAATTGCAGCATTAGAGATTCACAGATTTTTTTTAATTACTTCAGAAACGATATGATTTTATCTTTAAAAGAATTTAAGTGAATAGAATTATTATCATGTATCTAATATCAAAGAAGTGAATAGCAATTTCCCCACATATCTAATATCAAAGAAAGAAGTGAATAGAATTATTCCCACTTTTCTATTATCAAAGAAGGAAGTGAATAGAATTATTCCCACATTTCTAATATCAATGAAGGAAGTGAATAGAAATATTCCCACATTTCCAATATTAAAGAAGGAAGTGAATAGAATTATTCCCACTTTTCTAATATCAATGATGGAAGTGAATAGAAATATTCCCGTATGTCTAATATCAAAGAAGTCGTCTTCTTCGACTAAAGCTTTTCCTCCTCCTACCTGGAACATCCATCTCCAACAATCTCTTCCCAACATGCTCCTGGTCTCTCCTCATTACGTGGCCAAACCATTGTAGTCTCATTTCTCGGATTTTCTTTGTTACCTGTGTAATCTTAGTTGTTCCCCGTACAAGTCATTCCTAACCCTATCCAGTCTCGTGATCCCAACCATCCATCTTGGCATTCTCATCTCTGCAACATCCATTTTCTTCTCAAAGGTCTTTTTCACGGGCCAGGTCTCTGCACCATATGTCTTGGCAGGTCTCACTACAGGTTTGTGCACCTTTCTCTTTAACTTTACGTTTATCCTTCTGCCACACAATACTCCCGACACTTTTCCAATTAATCCATCCTGCTTGAATTCTACTGTTTACTTCTTTTTGGAGCTCTGCTATTTCCTCAACATATGACGCTAGGTACTTGAATTTTTTTATCCTCATTACTATTTCTCCCGGCAAATTTGTCACTCAATTGATTCTGCAGGTTGCAACATATATACTCGGTTTTTGTTCTACTAATCTTTAGCCCTCTAATCTCCAATTCTTCTCTCCATATCTCCAGCGTCCCCTCCAATCCCTCTCTGGTTTCATCACACAGAACTATATCATCTGCAAACAGCATAGTCCATGGTGACTGTTCTCTTCCTCTTCCAGTAGTTACATCTATTACTACATTAAACAAGTAGGGGCTTAATGACGACCCCAGGTGTAACCCAACTCTCACTTCAAACGTCTCAGTCAAATCAATACTCGTTCGTATTTACAGTATGTGCTTGCTACTTCATACATATCTCTGATCAGTCTAACATATTTCTCTGGTGTTCCCTTTTCTCTCAAACATCTCCATATCTACTGCCGTGGAACTCTATCATAAGCCTTCTCTATGTCAATAAATACTATATGTAATTCTTTTTGGCATTCTCTTTATTTTTTCCAATATATTTTTTTTGCCTAAGTGCAACCATTGCATCCGTCGTGCTTCTGCCTGGCATGAATCCAAACTTCTCTTCTCCAATCTCAGTCTCTTTCCTTATCCTACGCTCTATAGGCTAATCCTTCCCCAAAGCTCAAAGGTCATAGTATATGGAAGAAGCTTGATTGCCTATAATTATTTCAGTTTTGTGCATCACATTTTTTTTTCGAAAATTAGTATTAAAAAGCTCTTCCTTCACATTCTGGGCATCTTTTTTTTCCTATGTATCGTTTTAGTTAGATCCCATAGCATATCAACTTCAAATTCCTCGAAGCATTTCCAGATTTCCACTGGGATATCATCTGGTCACTTAGCTTTTCTATTTTTCATATTGCTAAGGGCCACCCTAACTTCTTCTCAATCTATATCTCTTACCATTCTTAAATTTGGATTTCCATCTGCAATAATAGATCTTGGATTTTATTCATTTAGCATTCTTTCAAAATACTGCTTCAACCTTCCCTTTGTCACTTGAGCTACACATTACTACTCCATCCTCATTCTTTATCTGTTTAATGCTGGTAATATCATTCATTGCTTTATTTCTTTCTGAAGCAATCTTGTAAATCTTCTTTTAACCCTCCTTTGTGTCCAAGTCTTCATATACATTATCCATTGCTTGTTGTTTTGACTGTGCTACCGCCATTTTTTTCTTCTTTCTTTGCTAATGCACTTATTTCCTTATCTTCATCAGTCCATGTTTCATCATACTTTTTCTTTGCCTTTCTCTTCATCTTTATTCTCTCTTGCACATTATTATTCCACAATAAAGTTTCCTTATCTCTTGGCCTTTTTCCTGTTGACATTCCTAAAACTTCTTTGCCAACTCTTATCAGAATACTGCTGTTCTGTTCCCACAACTCATCCACATCAACATAATCCCAAGTGCCTAGTTTGACTAAAACCCTCTCTATGAATCTATCCCTATGTTCTGGTTCTTTCAACTTCCAATATCTTATTTTTGGAATAATTTCTGGCCTTCCTCTTATCGTTCTTTTCCTATCCCAGTCTACTGTCAAAAGTCTATGCTGGGGAGGGGGGGGGGGGGGGAGGGGGGGGGGGGGCGGTCACAGCTTCTCCTGGGAATATTTTACAGTTTCTTATCTCTTTCAGGTGCACCCTTCTACCTTATACAAAATCAATTTGTGATTCTTACCCACCACTTTCCACAGAGGGAAGTGAATAAAAATATTCCCACATGTCTAATATCAAAGCAGGAAAGGAGTAGAATTATTCCCACGTCTAGTATCAAAGAAGGAAGTGAATAGAATTATTCCCGTATGTCTACAGTAATATTAGATAGAGAAGTGAATACATTCTCGATCAAAGTAGCATATATTTATGTCGTAACGGGACACTTTAATAGGAACTCCATTATAACATTATAATTGCCTTTTCATAAGTGACAAGAATTATTAAAATCCCAAGACCTTTTTATAATTCTCAACCATAAAACGAGGCCCGGTGAACAGTTCCTCGAAAGCCTCTACAATGACAATTCTTCCAACACCTTTCGGTAGAATTAAGAAAAGGTTTTCTGGGAATATTTACCCACGCTGATGCTCAAGAGTTCTGGAGGTGTCGCAATTGTACTTAAAAGACCCATGATCCATTTCCCTAGATTTTACCATCCTTTATACGGATTTTTTTTTTTTTTATCTTTGTTGACTTATTTGTACCCTATTTGTATTTATTTATTGTTTCATGTGAGTAGTGGCCTTTTTATATTTAGGAATGTGATTTGTATCCTGTGGAAGTATATTTAGGTTTATTGTTATTGAATATTTCGACATTCTGAGTCGTCATCATCATCATCGCCTTAATGATAATAATGATGATAGTAATATTAATGAGAATAGTAATATTAATGAGAATAGTAATATTAATGTTTGAGTCAAACGCCAAAATATTCATCACCATCAACATAATACTAGTAATACTATTGGTGGTAATGATATTGCTATCAACGATTTAATCAAACACCGAACGTCTTATCACCATCACCATGAAAATAATAATGGTGATGCTAGCGATAATTTTATCAACGATTGAATCAAACACTAAAATTTTTCGATGACTAAACGTTAAATCAAACATGGATGTCATTTATGCCGAGGGCAATCGGTTGCAAATCATCGAAAAGAACCTTCTGTTGAATCCCCTTCATTGCAGCCTTAGTGAACCACTTGCCTGTCATCATGGTCATCGGCCACCTGCCCAAAGATTATAACGTGCGACATCTGGCGGCGAGAATCGTCATCCTTAGTTATTTTTATTGTTTGTTATTTTGCGGTTTTTTGTCTAAGCAGTTACATATGTTGTGATCCATTCGGAATTCTTAGGTGGATGCTTTGTTTTGTGTGCACACGTATATATTCAACACACACACACACACACACACACACATATATATATATATATATATATATATATATATATATATATATATATATATATACATATGTATATATATATATATACATATGTATATATATATATACATATGTATATATATACATATGTATATATATACATATATATATGTATATATATACATATATATATGTATATATATACATATATATATATGTATATATATACATATATATGTATATATGTATATATATACATATATATGTATATATGTATATATATACATGTGTATATATATATATATACATGTATATATATATATATATATATATATATATATATATATATATATATATATATATATATATATATATATACACACACACACACACACCACAAATGCAACTGTTTCTAGTCCACTGAAGGAAGAAGGTCTCAGACATGTGATATTTCATATATTCTGGTAAGCAAGCTCTTCAAGTCCTGTGGTATTCTTCTAATAAGGACAGCGTCATCAGCATACTCTAGGTCAGCTGATTTCCTGTTACCAATCCAGTGCTATCCTTCTCCACTATCCCCAACTGTTCTTTGCATTACAATATCCATGAGGAGGATAAACAACATAGGTGGCAACACATTCCCTTGTGGGAGTGTGAATTTTATAATAAAAGGTATTTCTGGCTTATTTTAATACATACATGGGATGGAGAGCATTTGGTAAACATAATGAGATTATGAAAAAAATGCCAGTTTCTCTAAAAAGAAAAGTATTTCTTTAGATGGATGGAGTGCATTTGGTAAACAAAATGAGATTATGAAACGTAAATTGCCACTTTCTTTAAAAAGGAAAGTATCAAATCAGATTGGAGCTTTACTAAAGCCTTAGAGCATAAGCTAATTACAACTCAAAGAGCTATGGAAAGAATAATGATGGGCATAACACTAAGTGACAGAAAGAGAGCAACATGAATGTAAGGAAAAGAAATGGATAACGAGAGGACATAAATTGCCATGAGAATGTCAGATAAAAGATAGATATTAAGAATAACAGAATGGGTCCCTAGAGATTGCAAAAGAAGCAGGGGAAGGAAGAGAAAACGATGGATGGACGAACTAAAAAAAGATTACAGATTTGGAAGGGCATGAAAAGAACATAGAGAGATACAAGTGGAAGGACAAGTCTGAGGGTAGGAACGTACACGAGTTTTTCCTTGTCACAGTAACATGCACGCAGTCACAATCATTAATATGTGTTTGATTATGAGCAATTGTTTATGCAGGAAATAAACACTGCATACATACATCTCCGTCGCCCCACGGGTTTTCTCCTTGTTATCTTTCCTATCCACTTCCTACCATCATGGCCTTTGCAGCAGCCGTTTTCCACGTCGTCATCAAAACTTTATCACTCCTCTCTCTCTCCTCTTTTCCTACGTGCTTTCAATATCTGGACATTCACTCATTCCCACCTCTGAGCCGAGGGAACGCGTGAAGGGTATGTGCGGCGTCCTTAGAGTTCAGCGGCTTTTTCTTGCGATATGGGACGTCGCGTATAGTTTTTTTTTTTTTTTTTTTTTTTTTTTTATTACGAAATCGCTTTTCAGATAAAATATGATGCAGCTTTGTGAATAATCATGGAGTTCTTCCAACCCTTATTGCTAGTTGTGCTGAATGTTGTAACTGTTCCTTTGATTTTAAAAAGTCATGCAAATATGTTTGCTAATTAATAACTCGCTCAAATTTCAAATTTTGTTCCTTAATTTCAACATATCACAAAAACCGTCGCATTAACGTACATGTGTATCATCATCAAGTATACTTTTATTGATGATTGTGTGTACCTTCCTAATTTTTGTTTCTAATATAAAAGCAAACCCCTTGTTTCATTAATGAACTGACATGAACGTGGGTGCGTT